>NW_010404439.1:9083-10487 GCF_000710305.1 Buceros rhinoceros silvestris | reverse complement strand
GCACTGCCAGGGTCCCTAAACCGTGTCCCTCTGGCATCGCATCCGCACGGCTGTCAAACGCTTCCAGGGAAGGGGACTCCACCACCTCCCTGGGCAGCCTGTTCTGATGCTTTACCATCCTTTCTGTAAAGACATTTGTCCTAATATCCAGCCTATACCTCCCCTGGCGCAATTTGAGGCCATTTCCTCGCTTTTTATTTGGGACACTCATCCGAAGTGTGTCTCGAGAGCACACAGGTCCACAGAAACTGGAGCTGGGGTGCCCGGCGTTGCCTGGAGCACTCTGCACCCTCAGAACCATGAGAAAACAGCCCGGGAGGGAACTGCCACCCATGCGGCCGTTTTGAAGAAGCGGAGGTTTTGTGCCAAGTCTTGGGGTTTTTCTGCGTCCGTGGCACCTCCCAGGACTCGATCCAAGTCCGTCTGAGTCCAGATCCTGCCTTGTGGTTCTCCACGTTTATTCCGTACTCTCCGCATTCGCCCCAAGCGGGTTGTTGTCACCCACAGGCCTGCTCACGTCTGTGGGCCTGGCTGCCTGCGTGCACCCCGGGCATTTTAGCTGTGCACCAAACGTTTACAGCGTGGAATGGGAAGTCCTGCTCTGAAACCAGTCAAAAAGGCAGCACTTTAAACGTTTTTGTGCAGCAGTCATCTGAATGGAAAATAAACCAAGTCCACTGAAAAATGGGAAGGATGTTTTATTTTGACTTTAACACTTTTCCACCCAATTTCAGCATAAACTAGCTGAAATTCCAAATGAATGAGCACTTCCAAAGAAAAAAAAAAGAAAAACAAAGAAAAAAACCCAAAAAAACCCCAAAAACTTTCAATTTAAACTGTGAAACAGGCTATGCTGGTAACTCTAAGCATCATTTCAACACACTTTTCAGTCAACATTAATGGGAAGTGATCCTTATAGCACGACATTCTGTTCCAAAAGCCAGCATTGCCTAGTGGGATAATAATAATGATAATGTCACCAACACTGTTTGGCATCACAAATACCAAGAGACGCCAGCTCTCTTCTGAAATCCCAGGGTCTCTGGTATCTACACTTACCAGTACGCAACGCCTGCTGTAACTGTTTAGCTATGGCGGTATCATCTCAACAGGCAGAGTAAGCACATACCTGCTTAATAAAAACTGTTTCTGAAACGTGAGGTGGATGGCGAAAGGGCTGAGCTAAGGGGAAATACTTGCAATATTCCAAGAGGAGCCTCCTCGCAGTCATGCTAAGCTGCACGGGAATAGCTCAGGAACAGCAGCTGGTTTATGAGTGTGCAACACAACATGGCAAAAGAAGAGGTCTACTGGGTCCTTCCTGTGTTCGTGGCCTTTGGGGATTGAGAAGTGCTTTTGTTGTGGACAATGTCAGAAGGGCAGTACCAGAGCTAGAGCCAGGGA
>NW_010404439.1:0-8979 GCF_000710305.1 Buceros rhinoceros silvestris | reverse complement strand
AGAGTTACAGATTTCTGAGTTGTCCTTCAGTGAAATCTTTATTGCTTGAAACTGTTCTGGGCTTCTGTAATAAAATACTGCCCTTTTTGGCTGTGTATCATTGGAGGAGTAAAATTAATGCCATTTACACTTTTTTACACTTAGACTGGCGTTTTACCAGCTAAATAATATGATACCGTGCTTGTGTGAACTTTTTAATCCAAAGTTTGACTAGAATTGCTTTTCACAGGTGAGGCCTTTCAGATCCTACATCCCCATCCCTGCCATAAATAAGGAGTCAGAAGCGCAGCATTGTACTTCTATTTTGCTTGTCATCACTGATAGAAACTTCTTTTGCACTGCCGACAATTCAGGAAAACACAGTAGGTATGAGAAATACAGAATTATACGCAGTCCAGAAACAGAACTCCATGCACCAAAAGGCAGTGAAGTCTCTAGCCATTGGGATGGATGGACTTTAATTTGTCAGTAATTCATCAGTTTTACAGAGAAGTGTCAATAATAAAATGCTATGGAAATACTAGTCTTGTTGCTTTATGGACAAATCAACCCAGCTGGCCCAACACCTTGAATAAGGGGAGACTGACATGCAAACCACGGTCTACACATCTTTATCCTTCAGGCATGCCGAGGTGATGGCAAGATCAAAGAGGCTTTTGAAATGCCAAGTTCTGAGAAAGGAAATTGGGAAACATAACTCCAGAGTTAGCTGGAGGGGGCAGGGATGAGGGTCATGTTAGAAGGTGTTAACCGCTGCAGAGAGAAGAGGGACTCTCATCCCAGATGGTGCAGACATTTCATTGTTCAGATACAACTGCGACCAGCCCGTGTTAGAAGGTAATGAAATCTGTCACAACTTGAACATCAAAAGTGGTCACAGGCTATAAGTGAACGGTGTTTGTGGGAGCAGTAGGGACAAGAAACACCAGACACTGTGTCTCTAAGACAGCGAAGTCAAGAGGATCAGAAAAGAGAGGAAGGAAGAGATTGTCTTGCTGACAGCTGCCCGAGGATAGGAGCAAGGACAAGTAAGATATTGCTTCCTTTGTAATCAATCCAAGATGTACCTCCCTCGCCTGACATTTGCTGAGTAAACTGAGTTAGTTACTCGGACAAGTCCTTTCAGTCCACCCTGGGTTTCCTATACATTCTTAGTACATTCTGTTTTAATTAGACCTGTTGAGTCCTTGATTCCAAATTTCATGCAGACTTTCCCTTAGCTGTGCTTCTAAGGAAGAGTAGCTACAGAAAGGTGCCTGGAGCCTTTCAGAGCTGGAATGTTTGGTCAAAGGGGCATGGACTATGGAGACCTCTCTCACAGGAGATGGCACTTGCTGAACGGAGGTCTGGCAAGCACAAAGGAAACACCTGGATGGGTGGGTATATTTCCACTTCATCTTTTTTTTTTTATTTCTCTAGTTTTCTTGTATCTTAGGATCTAAGTATAATGGAAGCCAAATCAGAAAGAGGCATGTCAGTCACCTTTCATGAAAATCAATGTTGCAAAGTAGCAATGACTTGTGCTAAAACTGTGCTTGCATGGAAAATTGCTGAATACAAACTAGTCGCAGGAAAATAAGGGAGATTGAAAAACTGCAAGTGCCGGAACTAGCCTCATCCAGCAGAGTGCAGCATCACCCTAGACGAGCAGTGTTTCAGCACTGCGCTGTGAACTCTTCACCTCACTAAATAGCAGGTGTCAGCTGCAGATAGGCAAACCTCCCAGAAGAAGAATGGTACCTTTCCATGTATGCATTCTGAATTAACACTTTGATGCTCTTAAGTGATTGGCTGTGTTTTTCAGCGTAAATGTTTTGGGGAAGGAAAGTAGGATATGTCACCCCAGAGGGGTGGTCTAAAAATTAAGTAACGTTCTGGTGACACTGACATACAGCAGTGAGGGGTTCCATAGTCCGTCCTGCACAATGCATGAATCAGAAGTCTAACTGCAAAGCATATGTCATGAAGCAATAAAAGTCCAGTCATGAGCGGTGCGAGTTCTCGGACACAGAATTAAGACACCGCGGTGTCAAATGCATAAAGAGCATATGTTTGCTCTTTATTTCATCACACACAAAAGGGTAATACGGGGAAGAGAAAGAGGAGAGGAGAGAGTGAGAGAGAGAGGGGAAAGAGAGAGAGAAATACCACCACGGAGAATCAGCATCCCAAAAGTCCGTCTTACAGAGTGGGTGGGGTGGATGTCCCAACATGGATCAGTGTGGCGACCCCTTTTGTAGTCCTTTGCCTCAGCCCCTCCTTCTTGACCTTTTGGAGGTCTTCGCAGGTCCTTCCGTAGTAGGAGAACAGGTGCTTTCCACCTGTGGTTTCACACCTCTAAAGACTCAGACGGAGGCAGAGGAGTTTGCGGTTACTTCATCCTGCCTATCTGTCTCCATGGTGGTGGTTGTTACCTCTACTGTCAATATGCTGCAAACGCAAAGCTCGCTTGTTCCCTGTAAGCCGTGCAGTTATCTGAGGCATGTTGTTACCTAATGTCCAGCCAGACAGTGTCCACGAAACCATTTGGCATCCCCCAGAACTGGCCTCCATTGTCCAGTCACTTGGCAGTGGTGTGCATGCTTGGTACTGTCCAGGGTCCGAGCTCATGCACAGGGTCTGATTCCATTCCGGGGAAGGTGTACAAAAACAGGATAACTGTCTCACAGTTTTTGAAGCTTTTAGTTTAAAACAGAGATTTTTCTGGTAAAATGAGACATTTGCAGTTCGTCGATGTTCTGTTCGGTTCTTTCCAGTGTCTAGTGATGTTGAGATGTTAATTTTTTTTTCCAGTCTCCAACAGCATATTTTATGATCTTCAAATTAAAACTCAATCATAATATATATGATGTCAAATTAAGATTGCATAGCCATCTCACTGGTCGTGAGATTTCCTGTTTTAAGATTATTTTACATCTTAATTTTATACACCACTATGATGTACGTTATGTGCATATGAATGTTGAAAGCATGCTTAAATCCTGTATGCATGTGGGATTCCTCTGACCTAACTTCAGCCATCTAGACTTGCTCCAGTCAAGAGATTTTATTCTAAAGTAGATGCCCATGACAAGTAGGATGCCTGTCTCTCCCTATTGACTACCTGTTAGCTGTTTCCTCATGGGCAATGTATTTAATACCTAGATATTTTGCACCATGGCTTGAAAAATGCTATGATATTTCACATTGTTAATGACAACCAACACACTTTATTAACGGCAGGTGTAAAATATACAACCATCCAATTTAACAGGTCAGGCAAGAAGACACCCAGCTAGTCTGTGGATTTGATTTCCATGGTGTATTTTCTCTATTTTATAAATGCATAAGTAGATACGCATAAGTAAAATCCAACTTTGATCTCAAAAATTTTTATTTTATATTTCTGCATTATCTTTCTCAGACTTTTTTTTTTAGCTGATACAATTCCCTATCCAATTATTTAACCGCCTGCTCCATGTACTCTCAATCTGGACTGTAAACTCTGGCCTAAGGACTCTTTTGTCCTGTCTCAGTAACACCTAACACCTGAGATACCTCTTGGGTTGGAATCTAAGCACTTTTGCAGATCAGGTAATAAATACTCATAATACCAGCATGTCTACTTTTAGTCTGTGTACAAGACTAAATTATAGCATACTCTATCACCCAATAACCCCTCCCCAGCAGAGAAGTGGGATCCAGAAAAGATTGAAATGAAAACAGATTTAATAAAACAGCCCAACTAATACCAATATGAAGTATACGAAGTTATACTTAACCCATTGAATGTACGGTGGTCACAACAAACAGGAAAGCCATCCTCAGGAGTAGAATGGTGAGTGAGCCCCTCCAAGAACAGGGAGAAGTAAGAGCAGGATCAGGAGGAGCACCAAGAAAGAGGAGACCAAGCAGAAGACCCTCCTCTTGTTAGCAAATTCCCCTCTTTACAATGAGCATGATGTTTATGGTCTGGGATACACCTGTAAGACAATCTGAGCACCAAGAAAGAGGAGACCAAGCAGAAGACCCTCCTCTTGTTAGCAAATTCCCCTCTTTACAATGAGCATGATGTTTATGGTCTGGGATACACCTGTAAGACAATCTGGGTCAGCTGCCCTGGCTGCTGACAGCCTGCAGACCATGGCTGGCCTAGGATTCTGTCCCAGTGGAACCAGGACACAGCATTGCAATGGTTTCCAGTCAAGTGGAAATGAAGCGCTATATGCCAAAGATACATGGCTGAATCTAGGCACTGCATCCAGGAGGTCTAAGCAATACTGGTGAAATGCACTTTGTCTACAGTGAACCATGGCATGCAGGCACCAAGGGAATGGAAACGGACACTGAGGAAGCTAAGGCTGCTTTCAGCAGCAGCACAGGGTTCAAACAACCACCTGTGGCTGCTGTTCCATTCTAAGGGAAGAAGTAATGACTGTTTCTTACCAGCTAGAAGGCACTTAGTGTACCAGCTAATTGGCCCCTTCCCACTCCAGCTCTACTCTACTGTGGGAAGAAAGAAGCCTTTTTTCTACAGAGGGTTGTTGCACATTTCGGACTGCCCACACTGCCTGAGAAACTTGTGTATGCCCTCCTAAAAACAATTTATAGGTGGTATATAGCCACTGTCTCATTATCCCTGTCCCCTCAATCACATACAGAGTAGTTTATGAATTATTCTCAATAAAAGCAAAGTATTTCGGCTTTTGATGACATTAAAGTAAATCACAACACCAAAGAGAAAGCAGTAGATATTACTTCAGTTAACGTCACAAGTCTAACAACCATTATTGATATCAAGAAAAGAAAGAAATACAGTTGCATCAAAGGGGACAAAGTCTCTCTGGACTAAGCATTACAATCAACATTCATATCTGTAAGACAGAGGAGGGAGAGAAGGGATGAGGATCCCCACTCCACCAGGATGGAAATGAGAATGATGTCCAAAGGATTTACTGAGGGAAGGAACAACGTGGGGTATAATTCTGTCTTCTAAGGTGTACCTAGGAGCCCACTGCCACAATGGTGGAAGTGTACCCAAGGGGGAATTGTGTCTTGAACCAGTGCCCTGGAAAAGGAATGACAGTATGTCTCAGAGATTATGTGAGCTGGGGCAAAATGAAGCCACACATGGAGGTGATGAGCTGTATAAGAAGCCAATGATGTTGCTTATGACACTGACAGTCTTTTGAAGTCAGCTGAGGTAGTTCATTGTTTCTGGGTTCTTGGTCTTCGGTAAGAAATGGCTGACCTCAGTTTAGACTCTCAATCACATAGGTAGAATGATAGCAGAGAAATTCCCTTTCTATGAAAAGGCAGAAGAGAGAGGTCTGGTTCTTCCTGTAACACCTCCAAGCAGAAAAATGCCAGGACCCACCATTCCTAGCAGCTCAGTTGATTGCTGAGCCAGACCACCCTGGAATGCTTGTGGGAGAGCATGAGAAATTCCACCCATGTAAGATGTTTACCCATCTGACTGACACAGTTTGAGACAGCTCTTAGTCAGCTCAGAGTCAGTTTGTGAAGATGAGTCTCCCTTGGCCTCAGTGCCCTGAGTTACTCTAGAAGCTATCAAGTGCAGCCAAGTGGCCCACTTTTGGCTCATTTCACAATATTTTGAAACCGAGTATGTTGTAATGCCTGATGTGAGCTGCTGAGCCCTGCCATAGAGATGCCAGGAGGAAATACAATGATGAAAGAAGCCTTTTACAGGAAGCCCTCTGTGGAAGCTCCAGAAATTACTTCTAGTAACATTCAACCCAAAATGTCAGGACATACTCATTATCCTTTGTGCCATGCTGGCTTCTAGAGTAAGACCAAGAGTTCACACAGCTCTGCTGAGTGACCTAGAGGAGCAATACAGAGCAACCCACTCCCTAGAGGGAAACCACAATGGAAAGGTAATACCCACACTCCCTACCCACGCCACGTACTGCTGGCTGGCTGTGGAACTCACCATTGCCCAACCATAGCTTGCAGCACTTTAGTTCATGTCAGAACCAGTTCTGTGTGAGTGTTTTAGAAATTATTAAAGAAGCCCTGGAAGAGCTTTTCTGAGACATGACACTAGCACTGAATACAAAGACCAGTCTCCATTGTAAAATGATGTGGCACTGATATCCTGAAGCATGGCTTAATTGCTCCTTTCAGAGGAATAGAAAGGGAGAAAGGAAGGAGTCAATTAACAGTTACAGGTGAAACACCTTTTTTCTCTTGCTAGATCTCTCTCTTTCTCATAGACTTGCTAGACACACACTTTCTGGTGCTGTCTTCTCTTCCTTCACTTCCAGCAGCCTCAGGTGTATTTATGGGCATTTTCTCAATGTTATACTTTTCCTTAAAACATCAGGGGTAGGATGGAGAGGCTCCAATAGGAGCAGGTGGATATGATATCTAGTGGACATCCTGTTGTAGTAGCACATCCCTTGGCCCAGATATCCCTGCTCTAGGCATCCACACACAGTGTTGGAGTAGGCCTTTTTAGCACAAGGCTGGTCTCACGTGTTCTCCCTCTTCTTGCCTTAATATCCAGGAAGATGCTTCCTAGGATAAAGGCATTGTCACCAAAGAGCCCTTCCCACAGCAAGAAGATGCCTACTGATCCCCTCATAAACGCATGTTGCATGAGATGAGATCTTCACAGAATCAGAATGAGAAGCTTAATAAGAGAGACATCATGAATGGCCAAGGCCAGCAGGCACAAGAGGCAGGGTGGCCCCCTACTTGTCTTCCTTCCGTGATACATGAGGTGCAGTGTCTTTTCAGGGCAGCCCAGGCTGTTTCTGATAGACCCTCCAGGCCTGAAGAGCTCTGTGGAGTTGGGGGTAGGGCTTGTACAGGTCGAAGACAGTATTGTGTGTGCAAGTACACTCTGCTTCCTTGGGGGTTTTGCTGCATCTCCGCACAGAGCTGCAGTGGGCAGAAACAGCATCTGTTTAGAAATGGCGTGGCTGGCGACAGTGATTGATGAGGAAGGAAGACAAGACCAGACAGATGCCAATGAGATCAATGGTGCACACATGCATGTAAGTTTGGTCATCCAGAAGCAGAGTGACTGGCTAGACTTGTTTTTGATTCTGATACAGCTGACTTACTCTCAGGTTTGGGCCATTTGGTAATGCTGATGTTGCTATTTGTGTAGCAGGTTCAGAGTAGGGCCACTGGATCAGGTTGTGACTGAACTCAGGATTGGTGTTTGCTTTCTAACGTGACAGGCCGTTTATACTCGTTAAGTCAGTGGAGGTCTAGTCAGTACAGGCTAGACTTGTTTTTGATTCTGATACAGCTGACTTACTCTCAGGTTTGGGCCATTTGGTAATGCTGATGTTGCTATTTGTGTAGCAGGTTCAGAGTAGGGCCACTGGATCAGGTTGTGACTGAACTCAGGATTGGTGTTTGCTTTCTAACGTGACAGGCCGTTTATACTCGTTAAGTCAGTGGAGGTCTAGTCAGTACAGGTCATGCACTCTAAATAGCAATCCAGCAAACCACCCAAGGCATGTGACACTCAGTTGCCCAAAAAAGAGATATCCAGACAGCCAGGACAGCCACATGAGGCTGGCAGATATGACACAAGACAGACACACGATAGTCCTTTCTGGAGCGAGAGCTGGGGACCATCAAACAGCACCAGCACCTTTGTTTAGGTGATGAACCCCAGCTGCTGTGTTTACTTTAGGGTGACTAGATCACTCTAAGTTTCTGTTGGCCACAACGAAAACTTAAGCAGACCAGAGCACCTAAATGTGTCTTGGCTTTGAACTGAATCCCAGTCAGACTGTCACCACAGGCCAATGGAGGGGGGAAGCACAGCTAAAGGGTATGTGAAAAGGAGGAGAGGAAGCACAACTCCAGATTCTGCTAGCGCAGCTCACGCCATTAGGGACTCCCCCTGCATGGGGTAGGCAGCGCACACAGTGCAGTCATCCAAGCAGATGAGGACATACTGCACAACTGTGCTAATTCAAGTCACGTATGGGAACACGGGGACAGTGGAACATAGCTGTCATAGAAGAAAACACAGGTTCATTCACTCTCCATCCATCTGAGGAAACAAACAGACCAAATGAGTTCAGATTCCATCCCGCGGACTTCGGGTACCCAGGAAACCAGGGCATGACATCAGCCGGTGGAAAGGAGAAGGCAACTTGTACAGCCTCTGTAATGCTGTAACAAACTGACACCTCTCTACACAGTGGGGAGGCTTCTGTTTTTAAGAAAAAAATCGGCCAGTCAAGCCACTGCCTACAATGTGTGATTGTCAAAAAGTTGCAAGAAAGTATACAGCAGTTCAGAAGCTAACTTTGAAAAATTTGTTTCTCCAGATAATTCCATCATTTAATAATGGTAGAAGATGTAGACCCACACACTGGATGCATGACTTACAAGGAGCAGCAGGTAGGGCCACCAGTCAGTTTGATTTACCAAAGCGGCGGTCCCCTCCCCCAGTACCCCTAACAAATTGTTTATTTAAGGCATTGGCAAGTTTTCCCCTCAGTGTGCATATGCCAAACCACAACTAAAAGCTTAGTATTTAACCACGGAAGGACAGTCTTGAAAGCAATTCATAAATCCACACTAAATACTAGAGCTATAATTAAATCAACTCTTAAAGCAGTGCAACCCTTTTTAGAGCTGAAATAGCGCTTTTATTTTTAGCATCGTTGGAGAAAGAGGAAAAGAGAGGTTGAGTGGAACCCTTAAAACAAACATTTCCATGTGAAGGTTTGGAAAGTCCTTCCAGCATACTAAACATTCACCAAGGCTTCCTGTAAGCGCTGGAGTTTGTTCTTTCTCTGCTGGCTGAATTTCTTTTTGGTTTGACCTCCAGCAACCGTCTGAGAGCCCGTCTCCAACCAGCAGCAGCTGTGTTGTGAAGGACACCGGTGAGGAGGACGGGACAGCGGGGGCTGGGACATCTGCGGGCGCAAGAGAGTGCCTGGGTCTTGGAGAGCCCCGAGGACCAGCGGGCAGCGCTGCCGGCCGCCCGACGCACCAAGG
>NW_010404438.1:13660-22343 GCF_000710305.1 Buceros rhinoceros silvestris | reverse complement strand
TCCTAAAAAGGAGATCTTTGCCAACCCATCATAACAACTGACTAATTTGCACAAAATGCCAGCAGTCTGAAAACTCTGATGAAGTTTCCCTTTTGCTCACAACCACCTAAACTGCGCAAGACATAACTCTATGTTTCAGTCTTGGAAAAACACATCAGATGACCCCTGCCTTCTTAAATGTGTATTTTCACTCCTCAGCTAACCCACATTTCCTTGAAAATACAGGCATTTGATTGTGTGGAATTGAGGATAAAACTATTGGGGAAGGGAAGTCTTAGGGATCAGCTTACCCTGGGGACAGCCAGCCACACCTGCAAATAAACATGTATATAAACACATACAACCCATGGTTCTTACAGTGGAGTTGTATTTTGTTTGTATTCTATTCTATTCTTTGTTTCATTTTGTTTTGGCTTTACAGCCGTGCACAAAATTACAATTGTTCTTTCTTAGTTGCAAGATGAATAGGGGCCACTGTTTGTATATTTGATCCTGAGTGACAAAATTTTGGTACTCAAAGAATAAATACTGGAAAGAAGGGATAAGTTTTTCATTTTAAACATCTGTTTTAAAGTGATATGAGGGAGTGAAATTAAATTTAATAATCTCTCTTCCTTCCTCTGCTTTTGAAATCATAAGACAATGTGGTAGGACATGTGTTTCAGATCTAGTGTGGTATTTTCAGATGTAGACCATTCATTATCCGTGGTTCTCCTTTTCTGCATAAACCATGATTTTTCTAAGTACAAAATTGTCTGCTAAATTGTCCCCAGGTTACACAGCACAAAACAGTATTTGTGTATAATAAGGCATTACCTCCACCTGCTATGGACAGTGCTTATTCTGCACATTTTGTTTTCTCTTTTGGATTATAGCCAGTGAACTCAATAGTTTGTGGAAAGCAAAGGATCTTACATGTCAAATTGTCCAATTTATTTTACATAAGTTTAATCAACTGCCAGCCCTTTTTCATGGGACTAGGAGATTCTTCCATACATTTTAATGGATATTTCACCAGTGAAAAATTCACTTTCATTATCTTTGTCATATCCTAACTCACACATGTGTGTGTGCTTAAATCAGGCCACAGGGTGTGAGCTGATTTAGACATCCAGCTTCAGCACTTCTGCACCCTCATTAATCACACACTTCAAAATGCTCATCAGTTGTGCCAACCACCTGCTCTTTCTGATTTACACAATATTTTTTAGACAACTTTGATTACATCTGTGCCCTCCTTCATGGATGCCTACAGCTGTATGTCTCAGGCATTACAACTTCTTGAACCAGTAGATCAGCCCAATCAGAAGGAGAATTTTACCACACAGAGGCTAAACCTTTTGAATGACCATCCATTTAAATCAGTCAGTTGAGTACAAAGCAGCAAGTGACATAACATTTTTTTCTCTCCCAAGCAGGACAGAACTGTGCTTAATTAGGCATTTAAGAGAGATTTAACTTCTACAGTTCTCACCACACATGTTATTTTCTAGCAGCTCAATGATCCGAAACACCAATTAGTTTCAATTCACACTTATTATCCTCCTTTAGTTCACTGTTAATTCAGAGCCCAAATTCCCCTCCTTGTCAAAAAGAGATGATTTTCTCTTTTTGTGTTTTGTCTGAAGTTCTGAAAACTATAGTGCCGGATGCCATTACTTAAAACTTCATACAGAGGCCTTATACCATTTGCCAAGTTTACTATTTTCATAGGTTTATGCCCAGCATATTCTCTTGCTTTCCCTTCATTAATGAATGTATTGTTTCAACTCCCTTGAAACACACTCTCTTCTCAACTTTCTTCTTCCTAAACCAGTAACAGATTTTTACAGAACACCGTAATGATACCACCTAAAGGGATGAAGATGACTGCAGTCTCATAAAACACTTCAAATAAACATGCAATAGAAGTTAAAGTAGTAAGGTGAAACATCAGGTCTTCACCTTTTTCGCACATCACAAACTATTCTGCACTAACCTCAGAAAAACACTTGATTCTTAATATGAAGAAAACAGAAGTCTTCAAAACCTATATTAGTTAAGGATATCTACAAAACAAAACAAAACAAAACATCCATTATATATCAGTTGATTTTCAAATCACTCATACTCACCAGTCAATAGTCCAAAGGGTAAGGAATATTCTTAGCCAAGTTTTTACTATATATTCTTACCAGCCCATAAAATCAGTGCTATCTACAGCTCTGTGGGCATAGCTTATGGTAGTCTTTTATTTGTTCCAAGTATTACTATTGCTTAATAGCAGAAAGTAATGGTGGGGAGGAATAAACTATTCCTTAAATATGCCTTTTTTTTTTTTTTAATGTCTTCTCTGCAACTTAACATCAGGTCACACATAGAGGATCAGAAAAAACAAGTATCAACATAAGCACTTTAAAAATGCGTTTGTTACTACTATACCCCATTATTTTTTCCTTTTGAAAACAACTACTGCTCTTAAATTCTGATGACTTATTATCTTAATTGCCCCGATTAACTTTTAATAGTTTAGTCTACATAGTCATAAAATTCTTCAGCTGTTCCTTAGTTTATGAATGCTTATTTTGAATTTTGTGAGCAATACAAGAGGTGGGATGACATCTCAAATATCCTGTTGATGAGTTGACAGTACAGAATTACCCATCACTACAAAACAACTTTTCCCCCATACAGAGTACAAAGGTACTTACCTGTGCATCTGCAGATGCTCTTTCATACACACTGCCTATACAACTTACAATGTTGCATATGCTGCTTCCAGCTACTGCAAAACAAAAAATCATTTAAACATTAATCTCTTCAGATAAGATGCCAATGTTGCTCAACATCTGTTGCAGTGCTTTCTCAGTCCAGCCCACCATCAAATCTCTACACATTTCACATCTATCTGACAAGTTTTACATATGATTCTCTTCATTATGGTGACAGACTGCATAAAAATTTATGGTGTTTGCATTTTCCAAAAAAACCCCCCCAGGTTTTTGTCGAAAAAGTGGAGAGACAGTTCTACACTTGGTGATGCGGTTCTCAGAAAAATACGACATGAAGCTGTTGGTTTGGCTGGTTATCTGGAACTACCTTTTATGTGAACTATAAGCATGTCTTATTTTGGCATAAATGTAAACCTCAGTTTATATGCATGCATGATATATACTACTGCTTAAAGTAATATCTCCAAGTTCAGTCTCATAAATGTCCTGTACTCGTGCAGTCAAATGTACATATGAAAATCGCTCAAAGGAAAAATTGAATTTTCCCTCATATCAGCAGCTGAGATATCTAGCATATGTACCAGTGTCAAAATTTGCAGGTAACTGCGTTAGAGACACAAATAACTTACCTCAATGCCAGATGAACTCTAAAAGCCAGACTAGAATTTGTCCAAGACAGACTATCCACTCGAGACAATTTTTATTTAGATTTATAGAACTACCTTCTCATACTCATTTTCCAAAATGGAAAGGCTAGACAGTGCAGAGTAACAGCAACGCATTCAAATAAAAAAAAATACGTTAAACTAAACTGTCCTCCTCTATATGTGAATTTGCACAGACACTCTACAGCATCTGAAGACATCAAAACAAAGCAAGGATAAATCTTACCTACAAATGTAATTAATAAACTTTGTATTTGTATAAAGGCAGTGAAGGAAGATTAACAAAATCAAGCAAAGCACACCTATAAGTCATAACCATGTCCCCAAACCAACAAGGAATATATCCATGCTTGTTTTGCCAAGGGTTAATTCTGGATATCTCAAGAGCACATTTTCTAGAGATTTTTGTTCCAGATTGCAGTTAAATCTGGCCTATCACCAGGCATTCAGCCTCTCAAAATTGAAGATGTTCAACCTCTAAACAGTCATAAATGCTCAGCTTTTCATCTACAGTTCCTATCAAATATAGAAACATCTTTCATATGTTTAGTTTTTACACAGATTTCAGTACTCCTCAAACTTATTTTAAACCATTTCATAGTTATCCTTCCTGCCTGTGAAACACATCAAGTGCTTCAGTGCCAGCTGGTGTCAGAAAAGAAAGTCTAAAAACAAAAACCATACTGCTGGCTGTCTTCTATCCTTGCTGGCACCCACTGCTTGAAGACAGATTAAAACACTACTTGTAGCTCTTCCAGCTTTCCTCAGACACCAGAATTTTGTAGTGGGAGAGAAGATTACCAGTACTGCTCTTCAGCAAGGGTCATTTTCTAAGATCCTTTCCTCACTTCTATGATGACCTTCTAATTTGATCCCCTTTTGTTCGCAAAATAGCTTTCAATGTAGCAAACTTCTTTTTTCATTATTAAAAAAAAAAAAAAGGCAACCATCAGAGAAATGTAAGGTGGCTACAGTGGACTTCGTGTTTTTATTCTATTCTGGTATGACCAGCCAACAGAAGCAAAAAAAGAAAAAAGCCTTTATACTGTGTTCTTTCAAAACTTCCAGCAGATTTATGCATTCAATCTAGTCCTGTCCCCACCTTCCCCTTCCAGATCCCCCACACTCTTTGTTCCCTCATAAAGACTAGACTCCAACCACCTTATTCTCCATGCTCACCACAGGTGTTGGAAGCGATGCTAAACTTCATACCACGTCAGATGAGAAAGGGGTAGACACCTCAATGTGTACAAGAGTATGATGACACTGAGAGAAAAATGAATAAATAAATAATGTTTTTCAAACTAACATGCCTGAAGTAAGCCCTACTTGGGCATTTAGCAAAAAAAGATAACTAGGAGATGTCTCAATTACTCTATAAATTGAACTTATTTCTTTTGTTGAAACCATAATTTCTTAGTGTGATAATTTTCCTATAGGCAGGAGGTTCTGTACATGCAAACATTTTGAAAACACTCAGATTTGCAGTTCCATTGGCTTTAATCAGGTCCATTTTGTGGACCACCTTTAAATGAAGACTATGCCTTTTTTAATAACTTTGTACAGGACTGGTCTGTTACGTAGTAGCAATATGAAGATTTTCTTAAAGTAATTATTTATTATTTTCATAACACAATTTTATTATTAAGCTTTTAAAAAAAATTTAAAATAGATTAGAAGTGGATACCAGCTCTCCCTTCATTAGAAATTTTAAAAATACCTGCAATGATAAGCTGGTTAGAAGAACAAGATCTGATTCAGTCACTGTTTATCAAACTTGCAGAAAAATATCAACAGAGTAGAAATTACAGTATGTGAGTCTCCTAATTTTACCTTTCATAGTGAAATTTAAATATCTGCATCTAATGTAGTAATTACTTTTAATACAAGTAATGTGCACTTTTCTTACATTAAAATACTATCAGAATTAAAATATTTTGATCCCTATTGCTGTTACTTTTAAGCAATACTTTACATTTTTAATCAAATGCACTGCAAATAACAGTATAAATAAGTATATAAATAACATTGATAAAAATAGTTGGAGCTGAATTAAAAACGTCTGTTCAGGTAATGCAAGCGTTCATGACTACTACTTTTATGAGACACAGAAGCATTTTTTACCTATAAATAAATACTTTAAATGAAAATTTCAACCCAAAGCATTATTAAAACTTTAAATCAAATGTCTTTGGTTATTATTCATTGTTGGAACAAAAAGAATAGTAAAAACTTCCATTGGCTATGCCCATTCTGGCAGAGAGTTTACGAACCAAACTAATAACTACTTTGCAAGCAGTAAATTCTGAACTTACATAATAATAGCTGTTTTGGCATTGCTCTAGTTGCCCTGCTAGAACTGCAGTTGTTTCTGAACTCAAAATGTCTGGATAGAGCAGAATACTTCTACGCTTTACGGCTCAGCTCCATCTAAAGACAGCTAACTCCAAATAAACTATCCAAATTAGCAGAGTTAGTGTAATTGTGTAATGGGGATACTCCAGCCAGACTAACTTATCTTTCAGAGAAACTAGTTCCAGCATTTCTATAGGGCAATTTACTGCACTTGGTGGACAAAACTAAGAGTGAGGTCCAAGTGACAATGCGGGCATCTAAAGCAAAATACAAGCCAATGCAAAGGCCTGGTTACAAAATAAGCAATTTCGTATCGAGCTGCACCTAACTGTTACGACAGTTAAGCTTATTTGGGTAAGAAAGAACACTCTCAAGCTTCTCAGACTATTTTGCAGCAAAAGTTCTGAATTTCAGAGGATCAGAAAGAGAGCCAAGAAGGATGGATGAATATTCTGTAAGTGAAAGTAGGTGGGTGAGACAGGGAAATTCTGCTGCTCACTCACTGTTTCAGAGAGTCTTCAAGAAATACTATAGTACTGGCTACGGTGTCAAAAGTCATTAAAAAACCTACAAACTTTGGTTGCGGTGTAAAATTCTTTACTGCTCTTTCCAGTAATCACACATGGACAACATCTCTTAGCAGTGGCTTCTGAACTCTGGATCCCAAGTTGATGGAGGTACCTTCTGACAGCCCAGAAACAGGCAATAGAGCAGAAGGGCTTTTAAATACAACACTGTACTCACTATTTTCTAATTCATAGCTCTGGAAGCCCTCTGCAAAGGCATGCAGACTCTTAGAGGCTATATCTAACAACTAAACTGAGAAGATTTTGCAAGCTCTAAAGTCCACTTGCATTCTCCAAGGTGGCCTTTCATGTAGATGATGATTTTCCCTCTTCACTCCTGCTCCCATTTCCTAGTTGCCAGTGATGGAAATCTCACTGCATGAGCACAGTTACCTTCCTAAGGCACCTGGATTTCCCTGCATCCTGTCTAGGAATAACAGGCATCCAGTTCTGGCCCACCATATACATGAGCACCCAAAACAGAAGAGCTTCAATGCCTAATTTATACATGCCTCAGTACTGAATCTAGACATGCAAGTGGTTATATTGCATATATACTTATATACAGCTGCAGCCAACTTCACAATCTTGCTGCATCTAAAAGAAACACTATAAATGTGCCCTATTCTGTAAAAATCACCCTGAATGCCAATCTCAATCTGGTCATATAAACAAAGATTAGAGTGCCTATTTCCGAGCCAGTTAAAATAAAGCAAAGGGCACGCCACAATTACAGAATACGATAACAGCAGTCCTGCAATTATAATTCAGGAGTTTAAATTCAAATAGTTCTGATCTAAGTTTCAAAAACAATTATTAGCAAGCCTAAAAATTAAAAAAAAAATTCAAATTATAACTCAGTGCAAGCATGCTCAGGTAAGTATACCTTGACGAAAGTGGCACTGTCAAACTTTTATCAGAGTGGTCTTTCATAAAACATGTATCAAAGTACATAAAGCAAAGACATTCCAAACCAGGAATGATGTACTACTTTTTTCACCCTCTCTTTTTGAGTAAACATTTCAACACTTAGACAACAAAAATGCATCTTATTGCAATAGCTGCTCAGAGTTACTCATATTTGTTGTTGCTAAAAATACCCAGCTTTGACAGAGTAACTTGGACAGAATGTCAGACGCTGCCATATTTTGAACTAATCTTAGGGAAAGTAAAGATATTTCATCCCAAAATATTCAAGCAATTTACTAATATGACACATAGGTGATTGATTATGGCCCTGATGTTACTGGCTACACCAGCAAAAACAGTAATTCAAGACTTCAAACCCTTTTGAGACTAGCCCCTAACCTCTGAAATTTTTTTCAGAGATGTTAAAACCGAAGAGTTAATCTGCAGTACTATTTTATAGATTTGATACAAAATCCATACATATACCCAAAGACAGGTTGATGCCTAGCAAACCACCTTTTTAACAGTATATATTTGTAATAGATGCAAAATGACTACTTCTTATAGCACTCACTTAGAATTGTTAACTTGTTATTTTTGGCTTGTCAGTTGCTATATTTTCTGACAATTACAAAAATGTCTCTTTTGTATATTGCTTAATATTTTTCCATCTATTTTAAATGTTAATATTCCCCTTTTGCAGAAGGTTTTAGGTAAGGTTCTAGAAAAATAAATTTAATTTTATGATCAACCGTAAAGTTCCAGTTTCTCAGAGACTGTTCATGTATAGGTTATACGTAAAAATAACATAAGCCAGCCAGATTTAAAAACAAAACAAAGCCGTTCAACTTCTGTGAACCAGACTAATGACATAGGTCTAGGATGTTTTTGTCCCTGTTTCTAGGCACTACACAGTGCCAATGAGAATACAGTTTATGCCAATCTTAATCTGGCCATGGGAAAGAAACAGCCAAAGATATATAGCCAGAACTGTTTACAAGATAAACAAAAAGTTTACTGCTTCCCACATACTAGGGAAACAGTTGGATTACACATCAGCATCTGGTTGTTCCAGACAATACTACCAGGAAGTTAATGAAACTGGAACAAGGAAATTACTATGACTCGGCACTCCATAAAAAAGTGCAATTTATCATCAGTAAAAAAAACAACAATGGGAGCTTTGCTGATAAATTAACAAAAGAAAATATAAAAGCTGTATTGATGTAAAACAATAAATCAGGTTTTTCTGAATAAATTAGTTCTGTTCCAAAAGCTGATGTCACCTCAAATTAGAAAAACGGCAGCTTCACTCTGATGAGAAATGGTGATCTTTCTGGATTACAAGTAAAATGTGAGGCAAGATGTTTATCTGAAGTTTCAAGGTTCTCATGATACCAGCTTCAAATGAAAACTATTAGTTTTATTCTCTTTAGAAGACTAGCAAACCAGAACGCTACTTTCAGCATTCTGTAGG
>NW_010404438.1:0-13563 GCF_000710305.1 Buceros rhinoceros silvestris | reverse complement strand
CTCTTCTTCTCACAAAAGGCAAAATAAGTATTTCTGTTAAAAGAATCATTTCCCAGAAATCAAACTTGGACTGTCAGTCTGGTGACCAGCCAGGTGAAATATTTTGAAACTCTGGAATTTGGTTGCCTGAAACTTCTCCACCAGGCAGCCTTCACTCAGTCCACGTTATCTGTGGAATATTAAAAGATGTCTTATATGAAAGTTTCTAAGAAACACTTTCCTTCAAAGCCAGAAAACTTCTGTTTCGGGAATGTACTGTTCATTCTCTTTGGCCACTTCCACAGTAGATTTACTCCTGAAAAGGGTCTCAGTTCTGGCACTATAATGGAGTAGAATATTTCCACTTCAGGCTCTTGGAGTATCTTCAAACCACCATGGGCAGAACATACCTAGGTCGGTAGACCACGATGGACAGTCCTTATCCACTAGTCCTCAACCAGCAAGATTTTCCTAGGGTGGTCCCATCCCCATGCCACTATTTGCGTGCCAGAAAGCTGGGATGCCCATGACCCTACACAAAATTCTCTGTCTGACTCATATCAGTAACTGCCAGCACTTCTCAACAAAAGGAGGAAACTTTGGTCATAGTCTGGGTTTCTTATTCATAAGGCCTATTTGTCCATGTGCCAACACAGGAGTGGGCAGCAAGAAAACACCCTAAAGGCTCAGTCTTCTCCCATTTGCAAATTCAGCTTGGCTAAAAAACACCCGAAGAGGATGGTCCTGCACAGTGTGCCTTCTCTAATAATTTCTCATGCACATGTCTAAGACACAGATGCCCCATACCCAGCAGGACCCTCCACTGGACCAACAGGAATAGATTACAGCAGCATGCAGAAACATATCTCTTGACTCTAGAGGGAATAAGGAAGAGCACCATATGTATACAAGCTGGGGACAGAAAACTGAGTTCATGGTAGAGAATCCCAGTTCTTTGGGAGTGTATTAGAAAACAAATATAAAATTAAATAAGTAATAATAATATCCTATTTTGTTTGGGGTTTTTTCTGGAGCAAATACATTGCTCTCCTTATTCTTATCACCACTGAACAAGCATTCACTGCCAGCCCCCAAACTAAATCCTCTGTTTGAGTTAGAACAGAACTCATTCTGTTCAGCGGTTTTACTTTCCAGCTCAGTCTCTTCTAAGTGATGTCACTGTCTGAAGTTAACGGTGTATTTTCACAGACAGTGTCTGCTCCTAGAAGTGATAACGCTTGATGTTTCCAGTTATTGCCAGGGGCTGGGGTGCAGAAAGGCTCCTGCTGATACTTGCTCCTGTGCAGACCAAGGTCACTGCTAAACCCTGTGTGCCATGGTGGGGGTGCAGTGAGTGAGAGGCTGCCCCTGTGGGGAGGAGTGGACAGGACAGGACAGGTGACCCTACACTGACTCTCAAGGTGTTCCATCCCATAGATGTCATACTCGGTAAAAAGCTGAGGGATCACAAGGGTTAAGCTCTCTTCTTCAATGACGAGCATTCGAGGAGGACTCTGTCCATTCTGCCTTTGGTCGCAACCTGTGTGTTCCTGAATCCAGTTCTAGAATCTAGCTACTGAATCCAGCTCCTGAATCTGGTTTCCATCTGCTGCTCAGTCCAGTCTGTGACTTCCCCAGTGTATGTCTTACAGCGACAGTGGTGATGCTGATGTGATTGCTATCAGAGGAGCTGGGTTTGGTATTGGTTTTTTATATATTTGCATATATACAACTTTATTTTTATTTTCATTAAGGCAGTTTCAGTTTTCTTTTTCAGCCCATAAGCCTCTCTTCCTTATTCCTTTTCTCTTCCCCTTTGGGAGGGGAGAGGGGTTAATAGAGAGTATCTGTCATTTGTCTAGTGGCCGGTCCAGCCCTAACCCTTGACACCATAAAGTTGTTAGTCATCTAGAAATCATTCAGTAGCAGTAGAGCAGACAGTTTGTTCCTCCAAGCAACCTCTACTCTAAGATTAGGCTCACCGAGACTTAGATCTAAGTTGCTTTGTACTTTACCAGATTCCAGGAAAGACAGCCAACATTGAAAAAAGCTTCTTCTGTAAAGACCTTCCAAAGATATTCCCTAAATTAATGGTGGTGTAGCATCTGCAAGTCCTTGGCTCTAAACAGCACAGAACTGCACTAAAGACACAAGCATTCCTTGGGGTTGACCTTCAAATAAAGATGAATGAGACCTCTTTTTCTGATTATCCAACTGCCCAAAGTAAAAGATTTCACTCAAAAAGGGAAATTTCATTGGGAAAACAGCACTCTCAAACCAAAGTCCTGCAGACCAGTGTCTGGCCTCTACTTACATCCAGCATGTGTTCCCAAAAAACTGAGTTCATGGGCTCTTGGGGAGGAGTTGGGCTATGGAGCACCTTGCTTCAGAGATGGTGTATGGTTTGTCTGCAGACCTCTTTTCTCAGACAGTTGTCAGTATGGAAAGTAAGCTGTCATCAGATCCCTTGGCAAGCCAATGCATTTTACTAATCTGGCAGAAAAATACAGCAGAAGAAAACCTGACTACCTTCCTGCCAGACTAGTAAGATGAATTCTCTTACTGCTAAAGCTGACACAAGGGAAGGGGTGGAACCATATGGCTAGAAATTGGCACAGAGGTACAGAAAAGTAAGGAGAAAGGATTGGGACTTTCAGTTTTCTTGGCAACAATTACATTGGCCTCTTACCCACACCCTGGGTACTCACCCAGTTCAGAGCACAAGATGGAGAATGTGGAGAATGTGCAGTAGATAAATGGAATAGGGCAGGGGTATGTAGCAGTATTTCATCGAGCCACTAAGGTTCAGGAGCTTGACCCTGGCCCTCCTCAAATCAGTGGCACAACTACAGTCTTCTCAATCTGGTTAGGCTTACTAGCCATCTATTTATCTCATCGGAAACCCATTGTACTGTTTCAAAAACAACAGCCACTCAGAGTACTCCTCATATATTGGATTAATAATATGCAAGTGCAGATAAAGAAAAAAAACCCCAACACCATATAAGTGCCTCTAGTATATGAAGCTACAGCTCTTCAGAAATATTTTGTCTCATCAAATATGCTGCTTATTGATTAACTTTCACTAACATTTTGTCACTCCATAAAATTAGTACCCTGTGACTGTTCCCACTGAAACTGCAAGAATTTCCACTGCATAAAAGGCATGTATAAGTCATTACATGATTTAAGCCCCAGACACAAAACCCTCCAGCCTGGAAAATACAAACAGTAGCATTGTAGCAACCCAGGAACTGTACTAAAAGTTAAACAATGCCTTTGGACATTAAAGATAAGACACAGAATAGGCTAACAAACTACACAGCTGATGAAAACAGTAGTGAATTGAACACTTGAACAAAAAGCATGAAAAGGAAGAACATCTGCAGTACTGAACTACTGGAGGAAACAGAAGACAAATATCCCTGTTTCTTTAGCTGCAGTCTATATCCACACAACAGTTCAGACCAAATTGAATGCATCTAGGAGGTAGTACAGCCCAGCAGGAAAGTGTACAGAAGCCAAGGATAATCATATGCAATTTTATAACCCCACAGACATAACACTAATGCTATAGCCAAAGTGGAAGAGAGCAGAACAGTTGGGAGGTTTTTATTCCAAGTAGTCAAAAATATCTCTGAAATACAGGAATCATAATCTTTCAGGGAGAAATATAAAGTATCCTTATTACTGAGAGTGCTTTGCTGACAATGCAGTCATTACACATACGCTTACACATATTAATGCTAGGAAGGACCACAGCATTTATTTAGACTGATTTCATGCATAAAGTATTACAATGTTTCTTAAAAGCTATCTTTCCAGCAAATTCATAACTTCTACTTCAACTGTAAGACATCTTCTAGAAAGACATCCATCATACTGTAAACACTTGAAGGGATGAAGGTACAGTGCTAAATAAAGAAGCACAGGGAGGAAGCCCAGGCATTAGACCTGAGCATCTATGTTGCTTAACTGTTACTTCAGTCCCTCCCTCTGTTTTGGGCTGCTCCAACTATTCATCTCCAGTACCATACCCCAAAACCATATGTAATGCTACTCAGAGGGTAGCTTACTCCAGTGACCACTTGCAAAAGCAAACTAGAGGCAAAAGTTGAGAAAAGCATGTCAGAATGTACTTAATTCTTTTTGTCATCAAAAAGAAAGAAAAATTAAATATGGCAAACATTATTTCAAAACAGCAATTTTAATACAGTAGCTTTTTGTCCTAGCCATATTTGAAGAACCTGACTCCATATCAGAGGAAAACCTTCCGATTTGGAAGCAATTTGGTACTGAAGGTAGGTAGGAAGTTAGTAGGTACTGAAGATTCTCAAAAGAAAGTATGGCTGAATGTTGTGTACTACATAACACCATCTTAAATCCTGATTAAATCCACAGTATATATCCTCCATATCAGAGCAAATGAAAATGGACTCAACCAAAAAGAATAACCAATCCTCATAAGGATACTATTAAGATCTTTTTTGCGAGACACTTAAAAGAACATGATATAGAGAAATGTAGGGTTGTGATCAAATTGTGGGTGAGGAGAGATCAAAATACAGGAGAGTTTGAAACAAGTATTACACCAATTAAAATACAGCAGACCTTCTCCTGTATTGCTAGGTAAGGAAGGCTCTATTTATTATTAAGGAAGTCTATATTTATCCAGGTGAAGTTAAAGTTATATAGAATCACAGAATCATAGATCTCTTTCAACTAAATTGATTCTTTATGAGCGTCAAGTCCAACCATTAATATGGTCAATATTAGACCTACTTGACAGGTCAACAGATGAACAAAGTGAAAAAAGCTTCAAAACAAGCTAAGGCCATTCATTTTGCTCTTCATTTCAGAATAGTACAGCTCTTTAGGCATGTGTGAGGACCTAACACTACCACTGCCACGTAAATTGCATGTTACGTTAATAGTCAAAAGTGAATGAACTGTAGAAAGTTCATGCAGAAAATGGCAGTGAGATGACAGGAACAAATTCTTAGAATCAGAGAATTGTTTTGTTTGGAAGAGATCTTTAAGATCAAGTCCAACCATTAACCCAACATTGGTAAGTCACTAGTAAATCATGTCCTCCAGCACCACATCTACATATCCTTTAAGTATCTCCAAGGACGGTGACTCCACCACTTCCCCAGGCATCCTGTACCAGTGCTGTGATGAAATTTTTCCTAATATCCAATCTAAACAACCCCTGGTGCATCTTGAGGTCATGTCCTCTCATCCTATTGGTTGTTACTTGGGAGAAGAACCCAACCTCCATTTCAATACAGTTTGTCAGAATTGTTGTCCCTACAACTACGTGAAAGAGGTGTCAGGATGCTGTTGGCCTTCTTGGCCACCTGGGCACACTGCTGGCTCAGATTCAGCTGGCTACTGACCAACACCCCCAGATCCTTTTCCAAAAGGCAGCTTTCCAGCCACTCTTCCTCAAGCCTGTAGCATTGCATGGGGTTGTCATAACCCAAGTGCAGGACCCAGCACTTTGAAAAAAAAAAATACAACATTGAAGAACATTGCAAGTCCAACATCTCAATCTTGCATATTGTACACTCTGAAGCCTAAGATATGAGTTGGAAAGTCTAAGACTCCAATTCTCAAGTTGGTTCATTTGGCTAACACAGGACTAATAAAGGGCACTGTTTGATCATCACCATAATGAAATTGCTCCATACAGGATGCACAGCCAAGGTAACTAATGAACTTCAGAATTTCTGGACCATGAATGCCAGCAAGACATTTGACTCATGAGCATTTTTTTCTGCAAAGATTTTAGAGGAATGCAGATTTAAATGGATCTACATAATGTATGGAAGACCAGTGCATCCATGTGGATAATCAATCTGTAATTAGATCAATAAGGCTAAATAGATGGATAAACCAGGAATGTTGTTATGTGTCCTGTATTACTGAACCAAGCCATTCCATTTTTATCTTTATCAAATCAAGGGATTACTGCTGTAGAAAGCAAAGAGATATCAGAACAGGAAAAGAAGACCACTTTCTCTGCTAATGCTGTCTTGATTTATGAAGACTTAAGGAATAGCTTGGGATTGTGGTAGTACAACATGAAGTATGCCAAAGCTGAAGTAACAAAAAAGACCCCAACCAGCAGCCTAATTTGTCCAGTGCTCTTTTAGTGGAATGAAATAAAGAAAAAAAAAATCAAACTAAAAACCCATTTAGGGATTTGTCATTCTCATTCTGTCATTTCATTAATGCTGAACTTCTAACCAACAAAATATACGTGATCTGAGAAAAAGATACTCAGTCTCATATAATGAGGTAACCTGGTTTAGATGGACACATGAGTGCGGGTGAAAAAAATAATTTTTACATGTATATACCAAATTCTACTCAGATTCTTGATGTACATATCTGTACATGCACAGGCTTTACAGGTTTTCAGAAGATACATAACTATTACATATTTTATGTCAGGAAGAGGGAAAGGGTGCAAAAAATCACAGCATCACTTAATACAGTTCAAATGGAGAAAAAAAAAAATAAACATAGTAGGTTTAGAGTCCTAATCAATATTCTACAGCTCGCTATCTCTTCCACTCTGTGTACTACATACAGAAGTTCTTGTGAAACCTCTGGTAACATTCTCATATATCTGTCTCAGAGACTAAATCTCTTTCCATAATCAACTACCATTGCCTAAACTTTGCAATTAACTGGTAAGCATTTTATCTCAATAGAAAAAGGCAATTAGTTGAGAAGAACTTTCCCCCAAATTTAGGACCTCAGAGGCACCATAGTTTCCACCATTTCCTGTACAGAATGGAGAATGATCTGGTAACAGTGCTCCCTGAGAAAACAAGGCTGTAACTAAACTTTGGGGGAGCGAAACGTCACAAATGTATAATTCTTCAGTGTCCTCACTGCACTAAAAGGTTTTACTTCTAATGCTGCCTACAAGAACAGAGTGACATGTGTTATCTCTGAATTCCAGCATATATTCCACTGATAAGAACTGCATCTTCTGGGCATATGCAACAACAACCCGCTTTTGTACAGAAGGCACAGAAGACTATAAAGACTCACAAATTATATATGATTGCATATCTAAATGTAAATGAATTATATAATTACTTTTACCTCAAAGTCCTCTGCAGTAAATGCACAGCAAGAAAGAAATACAAGCTACTTCACATGACAGCCTGAATGCTGCTTTAGTAGCAGGGATAGTTTAGTGGTTTCCCTCAGCTTCAGTTGCTGTTTAGGTCAGCTAAAGTTGTGAATCCTTAAAAAGAGAACTGTGATCAAACAAAATATAATTCCCTAACAAAACCTAAGTTGTTGTAAAGCTATATTTTATACACTAATTCAGCCTAGCAGTTAAAACTCAGCTCCCCGAAGAATAAAAACAATTTTGCTGAGCACAGTCCTTACAGCTTCTAAGCTGCTCCTTCCCCCACCGTCTTCTATGTCACTAGGTGAATACAAGAGAAACCAATGAAACAAGATTTTTGTTTACCTTTCTCTGAGAGACAGAAAGTGAGGAGCCTTCATATGCTCCTTTGTCCATGGAAAACATACACTAGACTTTGTCTGATACACATTTTAAAAGTCCCTTTTAAGTCTTCACTTCTTAAAGAATAGTTGTGTTGCTATAGCTTTTGGGCCCTTACTAACAGCAGCTTTTTCCCCCTCACCAGAATCCGAGGCTTTTGATCTCCTTTATCTTCTGCTTGCTCATAGCCTAAGAATTGCATCTGTGGCAAAGCTTGTCCTCTTAAGAGTCCATTTGACTTACTGCTAGAAAACAAGGAAATAGCTTTCTTTTCATTCTGAGTCCCTGTTGAGATAATACATTCTGAAGGGACACAGTCTGTGTGGAGTAATCAGGGCTATTGTTCATCACTGTTTGAAATGCACAGTGAAAAGATACTACTGGGGGGAAAAAAAAAAAATCAAAAAGAGCTTTTACCTAAGAGAAATATACAGATATCAACCCAAAGCAGCCTCTTCTTAAATATCATACCTCAGGTAGCAGCAGGCTATGCTACAACTTGGACAACAGCATGTATAGAATATAAACAAATAAGAGCGTAAAAGCAAATACATACATACATTTTACTTAATTTCTGTGCCACAGGAAAGGCAAAGCATTAGTAACACTCATCTTTCTGGGCACGGCACAGCCCATCAGACTGTCCATGGTAAGACTAGACCATGTTTGCAGACTGACTGATTTCCTGAACACTGGTGACTCTCCCTGGTAACCCTTACCGAAAAAAAAGCAGTACTGGCCTTCACTGTACTACTATTCCCAGAGTTCAGTGGCAGAGCAGCTTCCAAACTAGCTTGGCCAGAGGATCAACATTTCCCAGTTTCAGCTGGAAATGGTTTTCTTCACTTCCACTTTACATTGCTGCACACTGCCAACCGAGCAGCTAGACAGTTGTCACCAACGAAGCAATTGTGGTGCTCCGAATGGTTGAATCTAAACATCTTCCTGAAAAAGGCAGTTGTAAAGGTGCTCTATATACGACCTACAGACTCCTGAGCAGGTCCTCAACACACAAGAATATCTGTGGTGGTATGAAATATTTCTGACACTGCCAGTCTATTGCACTGCAACAGTGCAGGGACTGTGCTCTTATAGCCCCTTATTCTGCAGCTTTATCTTAAAGAACTGGCTTGCCCAGAATGATTTAATTATTTCCACTCAATAAGAGTGGAGTTAAATCACCTCAGTGGTGATACTCACTCCTCACAACTGAAAATTTGTTTATTTTCAAAATTCTTTCAGAAGAATTACACTCCACAAAAGTAGGATATCATTATTTTGAAAGTTGTTATTTTTCTTCCTTCTCACATGTTTACAATGCTATAGACTCTATATAAATGAAATTACAAACATCTAATAGGAAGAAATTATTTATATTTAATAGTCATATTCTTTGTTAACTCCATTACCATGTAAAGGAGGCCATGCACTCATGTCTTAAAGTTAATAAATAAGAGCAGAAATTGTGTGTGTGTGTGTGTGTGAGTGTTCATATTTAACATCCCCTTCTATCTGTTTTCTGTAAACAGATGAAGGAAACCGATTTTTTCATTGAGGGGAACAGCAAATTTCAACCCTGGAAGTAGAGGAACCCTCTGCAAAATTCTGCTATTGTAAATCTACAAGAAAATTAGTTATGAAAGTGTAAAAAACATTATTTGTATTTGTTTCTGAGTGCAATAGCAAAGAGAGGATATGGAAGCATAATAAGCATGAATTCGTGTTCCACATACAGTGCCATAAAGGAATAAAGATTTAAAGGTTAGCACAGCAAGAAAGACAACCATAGCAGTTAAAGAAATGAGCAATCTTGCCTCTGCCTCCGGAAATAAAAAAAAATTAGTGTAGCACAACAACTACCAAATGAGCCCTTCACACTTTCCATGAAGAACTGTAAAAAATGATAACAAAAGAGTCTTCCAGTCTTCTATCCCCTCCCAATTACTAAATATTTCTTGGTGAAAGAAATATTTCATTTTGAGAAAGAACAGGAAAACTATACAAAGCAAATTTTTTTTTCTTTACAGTTCCATGACGTTGTTTTACTTTATTTTGCTTGCCAACTCTCTTTTCATAGTTCAAGTCACCAATCACTAGGATTATTTGCAGGGCGAAAAAAAAAGTCACAGAGATTGCCCTTTCCCTTCATAAAATCTACCAGACAAGATTTACCATAGGTCCTGTATGAGAATTTTCTTAGAAAGCCTTGCCTCTGGAAGTACGTAATTTTGAGGAAAATCCCTCAGAGTAATCCCACATCTGTTTTAACTTTGGTGGGTTCCTCAAGATACAACTCAAGTGAAATCATGCAGCACGGCATTCCCACTCTGGACAGCTGTAGTCCAGAATGCACCAACCACCACAGAGAGAAATCAATGCCAAATTCACTATCACCTCAAGCTGCACAGATCCAGCGCAAGGACACTAGGCATTTCCTCTAGAAGTTCCGATCACTAAATGGGATTTAAAACTGGCCCAGATAGTTTGTGACACAGTTTTCCGCGAGAACAGAGGAAGCAGTAAAAGTCCTATTGGTAAGGACATTGAGATAAAGCTCTATTCTCTCCAGTTCATTTTCTGGAAGAAGAAGTTAGGCTAGACTAGACCTTCAGATCTGATGACAACGCTGGATGTGAAGTGCTACTGCATTCTTTGGTTTTGTTTTTAAAGAGTTAGCTTTTCCAAGGCATGCACTTCAAAATAATGATATGTCATAAAGTATAAATTGTGTAATATGTAGTTCAGCAACAATGATATAATTTCTCAGCAGTAGTACTGAATATCTCCCTACAATACTTTTGACATCCAAAAATAACTTCAGACATGTTTTAGCTACCTTTTCAGCCAGGCTTTTAAGCTACATACCAGTTGGTTTAACTGTTTTGCATACCATACTGCAAATGCATTTAATGTACTTATTAATTGCCTAATTACCTTTAGGTTCTGTTATGAAAGGACAAGAGGCAACATTTTTTATACAGCAAGCCTGACAAAAACCCCTTAAATACATTTAACTTGTAACATTGCAGCTCTACCAGGATTTTAAATGTTGCAAAACAGATACTTTCTGGGTTTGACACAAGGTTTAAGAAAGAAAAAAATATTCGTTTATCAACTAAAAAACAAACAAAACCCTTATGATATAAAGGGCTTTTTTTTTCTTTTTCCCCACAAGAGATCTTTTCTTGGAGAATCAGTCACAAAAGAGAAGTCCGACTGCCCTTGAATTTAGCAGGGTCTGCAATGATGTGTTACTACTAGCAATGAGAACACCACTAGTATCAGTAAGAACGATAGTAATGAGGACAAAAATAACGTCACCATTACATAGTCAGTCAGAAAGCTGTCTCTGCCTACCAGTATGGACCGTCTTCACAATTTCATCATGATTCATGGGATATTTAGCATCTTTTTCCTAGCCCCAATGTTTGTGATGATACTATAGCTGTTAGGTTTAATTTTAAAAAGTTTCTATCCCACTAAACTTCTCAGAAACATTTAAAAAATAAAATCTGTGCATTCAGGAAAAAAAAGAAATTAAAAAAAAACCCCAAAGCAACACTTCAAAAAAACCCCAATATAAACAGAGCCAAATGGTTTTTACTTTTTAAATCTGAGCTTTTTAAACTGGTTCCCTGATTTCTGTAGATTTGAAGAGGGATTTAAACCTTGACTTAAGATGCTGCTCAAGGCAGATGTGTAGACACCAACCACACACACCCTCCCCACTCCCCCCCGCTCCCCAAGGCAAAAGAAAGACAGGCAGCTGCCAGGGACAATGGTTCCCACTTACACCGCCACACATTTCCTAGGATAGAACTTCAGCAGGTCTTCACGTCTTCTCATCAGCTATTTAGGAGACTTAACTGACCCCTAAAGTCAGATGAGAATTTCTCCATGTCAAGTTCTAAACTAAGAATAAAGTAACAGTTAAATCTCCTAAGCTACACATCAATTAATTAACATTAAAAACAACAACAAATTTTTCAGAAATATTTGAATCTTAAGGGACATTTTTAGTTCTTTTATAATGCCTTGCTCATATAGGATACATACATTAGGATATATCCCAATTTAAAAAAAAAAAAAATCTTCAATTCCAGAGTAGGACTATGATATCACTATAATTTCGTATTATTACAAAACCAAAATTATCGCAGGAAAAATGCTTCATCATCTTTTTACTGCCAACAGTCCAACAGTAGTTACAACAGCCAAATGACACAAAGATTTCATTTCTTGTGCAGGTTTTCTTTTTGCAATAAACAAATTTAAAACAGCATCCTCAGAAGCACAAACTCCTTAACTGAGACAACTGCCAAGAACCAAGTTCTGTCTTAATGAACTTCCCCACTCTGCAGTGATTCATATGTTCCTGTTCTTAGGTGACTTCACAAGAAATCAGTATGACTTTAATACAGATTTTTTTAAAAAGTTACATGCTTTATGTTACAACTGTTATTAAAAGAAATTACAACAAAATACTGAATCTCTCCAGCCACATTCTATTCTTCTGGCATTTTTTAACAAATGAGGGAATTCTTTCACTGTAATAATTCTGTTTCCACCAGGGTTTGCCAGGTCAGAGATACTACTGTAAGAAAATCTGAAACCCCCATGGCTTGGCACAAGTAACACACTGCCAAAAAGTCTCTTCCCTCACAGAGCTCTATTATTATACATATTAGCAGTCCAGCAGGGAAGGGTAACAGTGACTCATCCACAGTCACTGACCCAGGGAGATGATCCTTACTCGATGTCAATCACAGTGAAGATTCTCCCCCTCTTTCATTGGCAGTAAGGCGGCAGTGGCCAAGGGAAGGTTCAGGAATGCAGTTATCAGAGGGACAGACGAGGTCCTGCTCAAATGAAACTCATTTAGGGCGTAAATTATGTCATAATGATGCTACCAAGATAATGTACTACAAACCCAAACAATTAACTTAAAGGAATATTTTGCTAAACTTTATAAAAAATTAAGGAGAAAGCCCTAGAGTTTTAGCATGAGTCGTGTACCCCCTGCAAAATACGTTCTCTGTGTCCGAATTAGTGAAAAGCGCCTCTGCCTTTCCTAAGGCCAAGATAGCTGGCTTCATTGTCTACTATGGCAGCCCGACCTAATGGCATAGACAAGGAAAATGAGGGTGGCTGGAAGAGTGGAAGAGGAAACATTGATGGCCACAGCCACAGAATGGTAAGATAGACATACACCTGCAACATCTTCCCTGGAACTGTACAGGATTACTCCGTCTGAGGACTGATAACGATGATGATGATAATAGCAATAATGCATTTGGCACAGTCAAATCCAGCATCCTAAGTAGTACTCCTGGAGTCCTCATTAAACTTACCACAAGTGTTTCCCAGACATTAAACAGAAGCAGAATCACCTTGGCTTAGTGGTAAACTTTGGTCTTTGCAAGAATCTGCTCATTGGGGGCATTCAAAATGCTGTTCTTGTAAGTCTTTGTACCTACAGAAACTATTAACACCAGCTATACAGACAGACGCTCAGTCATCATACCTGCCTTTCTGAGCCTCATCCTATGTTGAAGTTCCCCAACTTCACAAGGATTCAGGTGTACTTAAAAGACGTACTATAAAACAGAGCATTCGACTGCATTTTTTTCCTGAATACACTTGCTTTCAAGTGTTTTTGTGAAGCAAGATACATTGTAAGTCTATAAAGATTGATTTTCATTGTCATTGCTGCTACCATTAGCACTCATCAATAAAGTGAAGCACAGAAATCAGATGGGCAAAGAAAACACTGATCAGGAAAAAGTCTACAGACGTTAAATAGGCCGTTGTAGCTACAGAACTGCCTGCCACCTATAAGAAAAAATTACTTTAACCCAGTGATGAAGTTATTTCTTCATCAAGGAAGTTAATACACTTTCCAGAGAATTGTGGATTCAAATGTGTGAACAATACAGGGAAAGGTGCTTATTTCTGTGAATTGTTAACTTCTCGGTGGTTCTGCTCTAATATTAATGCTTGTGGCGATAAAGCTTAAGAGTTAAGCAATAATAATAAATATATTATAA
>NW_010404437.1:43175-43523 GCF_000710305.1 Buceros rhinoceros silvestris | reverse complement strand
AGGCGGGGCCGCACCGCGACACGGAGAGGTTAAAGATCAGCGAGTCCCCAGCACAGCGCGGGCGGAGCTGGAAAGTCCCGAACCGAGGAGTGGGCGAACTAAAATCGCACGAGTGTTGTGGCAGTTTCGTTCTGTTAGAGATAACACCTTTATGGCGTTTCAATTCCGCTCCACGTTATGAACAAATAATTACCTCTGCTGGAAGCAGCTGATCCCCCTTCCTGGCCCTGCATGGACTGCTTTGCTCAGAGGTTGTTTACGTAACTGCCTCCGGCGTTGGAGGTACGGTTCACGGCGGTTGTGTTCAGCTCACTTTTACTGACATGGATGGTGTGGCTTGCTGTTCCA
>NW_010404437.1:40829-43064 GCF_000710305.1 Buceros rhinoceros silvestris | reverse complement strand
TGTTCCAGAAGGCCTGGGGGACAGGTGCTTCGTCTGGCGGCGGATGGCCCCAGCCCGGGGCACGGACATTGTCCTGACACGCTGTTGCTGTCCCGTGCAGGCTTTGCTCTTGTGGCTGTTCCCGCAGGAGCCTTAAACAGAAGTAATGTGAGTTGCTGGAAGCCAGCACATTACAGTTCAGGCACATGTGACCAAGGATGTGTCAGGCTCATAATCAGTTCCATAAAATGGTTATGGGGTAAAAAAAAAAAATATACTGTCTTAGGATAAGATCAAACAAACAAACAAACAAAAAAATGGCATGGGACTGAGCTGTCGGTTTGCAGGCCATTCCCACTCTCAGCAGCAGGTAGCTCCGAGTCTGGCAAATGGGACTGAGCCCTCCAGTGCGTCTCCCTGAGGGGTCAGTAACAGCAGACGCAGCGTTCCACTGGCCTCTGCGGAGGCAGTCAGGCTGAGCCTGGTGTGGATGTTGCACAGCTGCTTGGGGTGGAGCAGTGTCCCCAGCATCACGGTTCAGCGAGGAGCTCCTCACCATTAGCAGCCTTGGTTTCTGGGTGTAAGAGCGGTAACCTCTGGGCTCACCTGAAATGATACCGCACCAGGGTGCAGCTTTCCGTGCCGTGCTGTTTCACGGCCTGTGGTAAGTCTGACGCACAGCTCTGCCCTCTCTTTCACTGCTGGGTTTAGTGTAGCTTTAATGGACTTGGTCTGAACTGGGATTTTTGCTCAAAATGCAATTGGTTAATTTTTAAACCAACGTCTTTCTCGCCTTTTACCGTGCAGCACTTCACACCAAGCTTTCTGAATTTGTCAGAACAAGCTGGGACAGAAAAGCTGAAAGGAGACTTGTCTCATTTCCTCTTTACTGGTGACTAGGAAATAAGACAGGTAGATGTGGATGACGTTTTAACGAAGGGCTGTTTTGCCCACAGAGCCACTGCATCTGTCTGTGCCAAGGTGCCCTCACGCCGCAGCCCGCCCCCCCATTAGCTCCCGCTAGGAGCAGGTCCGCCCTTGTCCCAGGCTCACACGCCAGCCTTGATGCGGAACTGTAGGTGCACCTCTTCTGCTGATCCCTCTCCCTCCTGGCAGGCTTCGTGTTGCAGAAAACCACTGAAATGCTCCCGCAAAACACAGCTGCTGCGCAGCACAGGATACGGCTGAGCCCAGTCACGCTGTACCGCGGCGTGCCGACTAGGGACTGTGGGAGATGCAGGGCTGCTAAGACAAAGCCCGTTGTATTGCCTGTGTGACCACTGCCTGTATTCCGGCTTTAACCCACCTCCCACTGATCGGACCATCAAGAGTTTATTTCTTCTGTACGACAGTTACTGGGTTTTGAACTCTCATAAAATAGAGATGCAAAAAGCCATTAAATTGACTCAGAAATGTAAGTGACTTTGTATTACTTTATTAAATAGCCAATTCTAAAGAACAGTAAAAAATATGAAAACATGCATCATTTGGTGTTCTTAAAAAATTTTGTCCAAAATAAAGACTGTTTGTTAGAAAAATTAAACAAGTTTAGCCCCAATACACCCTCTGCTCTCCACATAGAAGATATTTGGTAGTTATAAATACTGTTCCGTCTCCTTTAGCAAAGTTTAACAATGTGTACATTAGTATTTCTATTACGGGTTTTTTCACATTTCTTCTGTAAACATAATCAATTTAAAACCACGCCTTGTTAGCAAGCTTAAGGAACTACTGCTTTCCTGTACAGTAAATACACTCAGGAAGATCCTGGATTTTCCTGCCGTTCTGATCAGCACTCCATTTACTGAAGCATTAGAGGTTTCAATTAGTATAAAAATGTAACCAGAGAATAAATGACTAAGATTCAGTATTTGAGTGAGTCTTAGTTAATAGGCAAATATACTCATATTGACTTCCATGTCTGAGATCATGTCTGTACAGCTCCTGCTCACCTGCAGTCCAAGTCTCACAATGCTGTACACAAATGCACTGGTTATCCAGCTGAAAAATACTACAAATAATTTAACATTTAGCTGAGCTAAAAAAGCAGGTGCTAGGAGAGGGCTGGCCGTGCTCGGTGCACGTACAAAGGTCAAAGCTGACTACCAAGGCACAGCAACGGGCACGTGCTCCTTGGGAGGGGGACTGAGTTCTCAAACCACCTGCACGGTTCAGTGACCACACTGAGCAACAGGCTGACGCTGTGGCTGGTGGGGGAGAGCTACAAAGAAAGTCACAGACTTGTTCCTTTTCCCT
>NW_010404437.1:35440-40733 GCF_000710305.1 Buceros rhinoceros silvestris | reverse complement strand
CAGAAACTGAAGTGAGGGGCTTTGTCCCCAGAGAGAACGTTGAGGCGGAGCAGCGGCTCTTTGGGAAGCCTCCCTACTAGGAACACTGAAATTATTTTCTTGATGAGAATTCATTTTTTCTAAAGCGCTACTGCTACACCTTTAGCATTTTTATTAAAATGTCAAATGTAGTTTTTGTTGTCTTTTTTTTTTTTTCACCTGGCCTCCAACTATGAGTAAGACACAAACGTTATCATCATATTTCTTGCACAAGCGCAGCCTTGATACAACTGGTATTTGCCCTGTATGTGCGATCATCTTCCATCCATCTGCTCCGGACATCTCTAAGTCAAAACTGTGTATCTTGTAAACTGTGAAGAGAACTCTCAAGAGGTGTTTGTTTTGTTTTTTTAGTACTTCACTGTATGTGACAGCACAAGAACCAATGACTACTTTGTCCAAATGTTTTACGGCAGCAGTTGGTACATGCCTATTTCCAGTTCTTTTGTTTGGATTCCTGCAGACAGAGGAAACCAGGACACAGAATCAGCCCCGCCAGCAGGTACCCAGTGATACCAGTCTGCCCCTGCTAGGGAAGAGCATATCTGAGCGCTAAGCACGGCATGAAAAGCACCAGGCTGGCAGAGAAAATGAAAGGAGGCTCAGCGGAAGGAAAGGTAATGCTCTACCTCAGAGCTGGAGAGAACCTCCAGAACTGAGTTATCCTGGCTGTAAATTACACTGACCAAACCAGCAACACAATTGCTGCCCTCACTTTTTGGAATGAAGGTGACGCTGCTCGATTGATTAGTTGCTGTCAGATTGTTACAGGCTAGTATAGAAACAACTCTGTCACGAGCTACATTTCAATGAAAATCTTCAGGTGAAAAGTTTTGTATAAAAGAACAGACTTTCTAGAAATGCGAGGAAAAACAGCCAGTGCTGTCAGACACCACATACTCTAATGACTGAGCTCTGAGCAGACACGCCTGTGGTCAACAGTCTTTCCTTTGTAGAAAGGCCCAACCTGCTGAGCAAACTAAAATCTTTGTAAGCAAGAAACAGCTCTGCATAAAGCGGAGTGAACAAAGATGGGCTTCTGTTCATGAACGAGGCATCAGCTACCGTCATCATTCAGAAGTGGCTTTTTTCCCTTTCCAGCTCTTTTGTCTTTGCTCAAGTTCAGCTTCAGTGAAGGCGGCCGGGCCCCAGTTTGTGATTAAGTGAGGATTCTTGGAGCCTGGAAGACAGTGCAATGCTTGAAAGAGGAGTTTCTGACACGGACATCGCTCACCCACTGTCGGTGGGACAGGCCGAGCATCGCCACTGGGTGACTTGGTAAGTGCTGTCTCCTCCATGACTGGAAACACTCTCAAAGGTCACCCAAGGACCCGCCTAACCAAGGAGGGAGGAGGCCGGGGACGCTGCCAGTGGAGGTGCTTAGTGCGGCAGGTTGGCAGTGCTTCCTTATCTCCCACCTTCCCCCGCCCCGACCGGCTGTGTCTTAGTAAAGCCCTCCTCCTCTTGCCCGAGTCCCTGCAGGAAAGCGATCTCTCCAGCACTGCATTACAAAGCCCCTTTCCTCTGGGCTGGCATGCTATTAATTAAGCTAAGGAATTAAACTTCCTCAAAATCAAGCATTTTAGCTATCTTTACTTCATGGTTTTGGCAATCAGTACTTATAAAAACTGCATTAAACACCCAAATCATGCAATGTTCAGGTTGACCCTTGCTTTGTTTTAAATTAATAAATAAACAGTAATAAGTTACAAAATTAATTGTTATGGTAGGGCCAGTAGAGGGGAAGACTTGAAAGTTACCATCAGCGGTTCTCACAAATGTGGTATCTACAGGCTGCTGTGAAACCAATCAGCTACAGGAAAAGGCAGACTTCAGTAAATCACTCAGTGATCTGAGTGTATGAGACGGAACGAATACCGATCTTCCGCAGACTTCCTGCAGACAGCTTACCTGGTTCTATTAGTCGAATTAATCCCTCATGATGAGCGACCTTATCTTTCCAGCTCTTGGTATTATTAGCTGCCATTTCCAGCTTCTTCTTAACCTCCTGAAATAAGATACAGCCCACTTGAAAACAAGAACAACTTTACTGTTCGTATAAAAAGAAAAAGCATCCTTTTAGATCTGAAGACAGCCCCGTGCTAATTCAGCCGGCACTGCATTTAGAGCAGACAGGAGAGCTTCGCTTCTAAGCACGCGAGGTAATTCGGTCGTCGCTGGCTCTGTCAAAGTAAGCTTGACAGTACGATCAAAGTATTCAAGCTAGAATCCAAAAATAACCGGTTTTCACGAGATGCTGTAGCTGTGTCAGTAGGGCCAGTCTTCATGAGGACTGAAAACATAAACTGTAGTTTCAAAGCAGAAAGATGCACCGTCTGTTCCAGTCCACGACCAGCTAGCGGGTCTCTCGCACTGTCAGCAGTCGTTAAGCTAGTAAAGGACCCTGCCGTTAACCCACTCAAGACAGTCTAAACCAGCCTTTCAGTCAATGTCAAACAGAAAACCAGAATGTTTAATTATTTCTAAACTAATGATTCAACTATCACAGAGACCTACTCCATCATTTGTTTTGTGGGTATTTTTGTTTGTTTGGGTTTTTTTTTTTTTAATGTCTATTGTCTTCAGCAATTCCTTTGGCTTAATAAATGATGTTTCATATAAAAAAAGCTTGAGATGTCATCTAAAAATAAATCAGGTATTAGCCAAAAGCAATTTAATGATGGTGTTAGATGTAACACTAACGTGGTAAGTTGTAAAGGGGCCAGAATTACCCCACCTGGGCCCTTACTTGCAGTAACGGGATGGCAGCTAACTAGCTTGTCCTTCACAGAGGAAACCTCAAGGGCAGCGAGGCAGCGTAAACACACTGCCTAGGTAGAGTTCCAGTCATGTTTTATTTCCTGTCCAAAACACGTGCAGGATCAGCACCTCCCTCGCCCTAGAAAGTATGCAGCGTTTCAAACTCTGAGCTCGCCCAGTTCTCACCCTTATTTCTTCCATGACTGCAGCCACTGGCTTTCCCCCAAAACACCCAGCGGAGCAGAGAACCGGCCTGGCACTGGGGACGTGAGGCACTGCCACACACTGAGAACCCAGGCTAATTCCCAGCTACCCGTGACATCAGTTCAGTGCTTAAATACCTTTCTGAGGAGCAGGGGCCTACAGCAGCACATTGATTTTTCATCTGTAGAAAACAATACTGTCCCAAGGCATCACCAAAATACTGCGAGAACCACTCAGTCAAAAGCCTAAGGCACGTGGTGATGTCAGCGATGGGACTGTGTAAGAAGTTAGTCTCCAGCAGAAGACAAAGGTATACAGAGTATTTCAGGGTGTGACTGAGCTGGCTTGCATGTGAATTGGGACACAAGAATAAAGGAGGGGGTGTGTCAGAAACAGGCCCTCTCCTTCAAACATACCTACTGGTCCAGGCCAAAAATCCCAACATGTAACTGTCCTACCTGATATTATCGTTCTTGTGCCATACTAATCCTTAAGAACGATGATACTGATGAACTTCGCATTCAGCTGAACTGCTCAGTACCTGGGTGAGTAGGAGAGGTTGATGACCAGCACAGCTCACCTCGTATTGCTCAAGGGCCTCCTTCCTTTCCAGTTCAAGTTGTTCCAGTTGCTGCATAGCAACTTGAAGAGCCCGTTCCTTTATCATTCTCTGGTTTTCTAGCTCTTGTTTCTCTGCTTCTGTCATCTGAATGGTCTGTTGCTGCTGCAAGTGCCATTTTTCCAGTTCGGCTCTCTTTGCTGACTCCTCTTCCAGTAATCTGCAATGGGGATTGCCACGGTCACTGCACTGTAAGGTACGCTGTATCCAGTACTGTAGCGTACATGTAGGGAAGCCAAGCTCATTATTTTCTTTCCTTTCTTCTTTTTTTTAAAGTATTTGGGAAGCAGGAAGAAAGTTAGTGCTTGTTGGCTTATCTTCCGTGTAAAGCTGAAAATCATGCCAGCAGTGGAAGCAGTCTGACTGCTGCAAAAGGCTGTTCAGAAAATTCAGTCGCTAATGCTAACACACCCCACTGAAAACCACAGAAGGAACAAGCACGTGTAGGTTTCCTAACTGTCTCAGGATGATTGAATAATGAAGAAACCAACAACACCAAACAAAGCCCACAGGAGTAAAACTAGACTCGACTCCTTATCAGTTACAATTTAAACCTGTGATAAAATACAGCAGAGAGTCGTATTTACAAGTGCTGCTTTGTAACACACACAGCTGGAAATTCTGTACAGAGTGATCTCAGTTTTTCAAGAGCTGACCTGCACTACACCTGAGGAAAAACAAGTGTGCCTGCTCTTCTGAACTTGCTGAGCGCTCCCACTGCTGAGGGCTAATCAAACACACGGAAAAGTCATAAATACCAGCATTAGCCTTTGTAGTTTAAGGGGGAAAAAACCCAAACCTATCCTGTGTGTGGGCTTCAGTCTAGTCCTCCTTTACAGCGGTGTGTCTGAGGTGCAAACAATCTTTAACACTACGGCATAGTTTGTTGTTGCGGGAGGGGGCACAGGGAACTGAAACAAATGCCCACTAGGTCAAAGCCATACCTGGCTTGAAGTTTCCTTACAGTCTCTTCATCTTGACGTGCCTGTTTCTCATCCTCCAAAGCTTCCTGCAGCTGCTTATACATTTCTTCCAGTTCACGTACGCGCTGTAAATACTGTTCCAGTTCAGATGATTTCTGAGCAACCTGCTCTTCCATTTTTTGTCTTACCTAGCAGCATAAATTGAGGACACGTATGAGCTCCCATTCAACTCAGGTTTCTAAATTTTAAAGGAATTGCCATGTTTCTCTCAGATGCTTTTTTAGAAACAAACCTTTTCTGCAGAGCAGAACTGATTAAACTGAGTCTAGATTTGTAGATGTGTAACTAAGAGCATTTAAAAAAAAATTAATACTACTTACATTGCCCTACTGACTTGATGCAGCACAGTATTTTTAAACCTAACTTCAGTCAGTTTGCTTTTGTCACGGAGGTTACAGATACGCACTAAACTGAAGGAAGAGAGAACTCGTAGACAGCCCGGACAGAAGTTTGGGCTGGTTTAATTACATGGTTTCCACTCCTTTCCTCAGGCAAGTGCTCCCTTGGCAGCAGTGCATTTTACACACGTATTGGGCTGATGGCACCGCGACAGCAAGGGCAAGTAGAACACAAAACCACGGTAAGGGACAGCGGAAGGTGAGGGGATGCTGCACATCCACAGTCACCCAGTCTCTGATCCTCATTAGCCTCCCACCCCCTTCAATAACCAGTAACCTTCAGTACCCCC
>NW_010404437.1:25599-35339 GCF_000710305.1 Buceros rhinoceros silvestris | reverse complement strand
CAGGACATCCGGGGTGCCGGGACTCCGGAGCCATCATCCCACCCAGCCCCTCACCGTGCTGGGGATGACGGCAGGCAGCTGGCTTTGAACCGAGTCAGCACAACGCACCAAAACCGCTGCGTTTATCTGTATGTAACGCGTTCTTCACAGAAGGTGAGCACAGCCCCTGAAGTCAGCAGAGAAGTGTGGCAGGAGGGCATGTCCTGCTCCACTGGTCTGCACTCTGCTTTCCCTCAGCTAACCGAAACCCCGCTGACCCAGAAAGTGATCGTATTCAGGAGTTCACGCTCAGCCCATAAAGCCGCACTGTGTGCGTTTATGTTCCCAGACGTTCCATCACACTGACTTGACTATTTCTATTTGTTTTCTCCAGTTAACAGGAAAGTCCGTTATGCTTGACAAGGCACTTGAACGTTGAAAATTAGTTCTCTTGGAAATTATCCATGTGGATTATGGTCACAGTGTTGTACAGCAACAATAGTTCTTCAATTTTTTAAGTTTGTGTGTGCATATAAATGTAAAAGCACACAGAGGATAAACAGGCAATAGTTTTAGGAATATACTCAAGACAGAAGATTTCTAAGACGCATTTTGATTATGCCTGTGTTCATTTTGCATATTTCTATAGTAGGTACTGGGCTCAGGCTCTCCACCTTTGAAAACTGCAAGGACAACTGCAATCTGCATTTATCCTTCAAACAACCAGTTTTCCAGTAACACTTAATCTTTGAATGTTACACAGATTGTAGGCAAGCTGCTCCAGTATTTGAATTCACTAGTAAAATTACTGTATTGCCATGCTGCTAACAAATGCAACGCAGGTTGCATTCTCCAGCCTCCTGCAAAACCTGTGGAGCCCTTGCAGTAACCGCCTGCGAGGGAAATCACTGCTGAAGGCATTGCTCACAGCGTGTAATCACAGCAAAAAACCACATGCAGTACTCACCATTTTTTCTCTCTCCAGCTCCAAGCTGAAGCGATCTTGCAATTCGACTTGAGTCTGAAGTCTTTTCTTCTCTTCCTCAGCAGCACGCGCAGCTGCTGCTTCCAGTTGCTGGAAGAGAAGGGCAGGGGGTGGTGGGGAAGAAAAGAAGGGAAAAAAATTGTCAAAACAAAAACGTGGAGGGAATGGAATTTTATTTAACATTTTTTGTGTTTAACAGAAATAGAAGAAACCTTCAAAAGCATTAAGACACCAGCTTTTTTTACATGTCTAAGACTATTCACCATTTCTAAAAAATAATTTTTAATCTTGTTATGTGCAAGACAATTTTAAATTTACCAATGACAAGTCAATTATCATACTTTATCCAAGTTTCTACTCAGCCCTGCTTTGCACAACCAACAGAGAAAGAAACAGAGTGATTCCTGACTCCCACGGGATAGAAAGCTCTTATGGAAAACCACGTAGCAGGCAGGACAGCGCAGGAGCGCCAGCAGTGAAAACATGCCAGCGTGCAAGGAGTGCACACAGAAACAGACGTGAGAGGCGCTGAATGCCTTGGCAAAGCAGAAGTGCCACAGACTGACTACGGTAACGGACTGTGCTGCTGTGAGGCACCCCCTGTGAACATCCCTGAACTGCCATGTAAGGTCGGTAACATTCTAGTCGACAACCGTCACTTGAAATTCAGGGAAAAACTAGCCTAGGAAAGGCAGCTTAGCCTTTTCCCAGCTTTAGCCTAGAGACAGCTGTGGGCACCTTCATGCCTTTTTGCAACTTTATTTGGCATCTTGTTTTTACACGTAAAGATAGTTGTCAGTTTTTCTCTTCATCAGGATTTCAATAGTGTGCATTTTTAGAATGCACAGAAGCGTTAAAATGTGCAGGCACCAGCCAAAACTTTACCAATACTGAAAACAAAATAATTCTTTCACATAATTAATTTTCCTAAGAAACTTATTTATCTGATGCTTCAGAGGAAGCAGAAAGCAAGCAGCAGCCTTCTTGTGTAATGCACTAGGCTGGTGAAATTGTTTCCCTGGGCCTTCGCTAAGAGCGGGACATCCATCTCCTTTAATACTTTTGGACGGTACCACATTTAAACCATCTTTCCTCGCACAACCTTGATGAACTAATGAGATGATGCCTAAACAATTAAAACTGCCTAGTTAAAGCTTTTTAATTCCTTTAAGTAAGTGCTTGTGATATCACTGTAGTCTGACAGAGAAGGGAAGAAGGGAAGGAGCAGGCTCCTAGTTTGCTTTTAAGCTGTAGAAGATGGTACAGAATTGCTCTCCTTTGACAGGCTTCAATGCTGCCAGTCTTCCAGAAGCAGCATTCTTCTGCCGCCAGAACATTTAAAAGCATGTAATTGTTGTCAAATCCAAGATGCCTATTTAACTGACATTTTCTTTTGCTTTCCTTCCCCTCTTGGAAATTAAACAAACATTGCCAATGCTGAGCCAAGAGGGCGAACGTGCAGAGTCACAGGCAAGGGTGGCTGCCAGGCTTTTGCCAGAGCGCTCAACAAGAGAATACACTGTCCACTCTTTATCAGCCACTTCCTGCTTAATTCCCGTCAGAGGAGGTCAGTTCCTGGCAGGTAGGTAAGGTTACTGGCAGCAGCGAGGGGGAAGTCCCACACCTTGGGGTGGTGCGGGAGGGGGAAGCACAGCAACACACCATTCCAGCAGGGGTGGGTTAGTTTGCACTGCGTCTCTGAATCCCATGCAAGACCCAAAACTCCAACAAAAAGGGGGCACAAGTCTTGTGCATGCTCTCTTGGCAAGAAGAAAACCTTACCTTTCTGTCTGTTCAGTGGGTGTATCTCAAAATTCCATTAAAAAAAGAAATATGAAAAAATTCTATTTTAATCAAAGGCTTTTATTCTTCTAAAATTTCCTACTGCAGGAGCTATCACAAGACAAACCAGTCTCAGCGTGCACTTTGGCAGATGCTGCCTAAGTGGTGGCTCACTGTCAGTTTAGGAGCAAATCTAACGCTAAGCTTTCCAGAACATTTCAGTTTCCTGAACTGGTTACAAAGCCTTTTCCTTCAAGAACATTTTTCTAAGTAATCCCTTCAGGTTCCTCCAACACAGTATCTCCCACTTCATCACAGTAGCTCATGTCAGGGACTAAAGTACTCCTCTTGAGAAGTCATTTTAATCCAGTCCACTTCAGAAGATGCTTCTTGCTGCAGCTCTCTTTGAAGTTTGCAAAACTCCATGGAGGCTGTCAACATGCTACTGTTCCTTTGGGGTTGCTCTCACGTTAGCTTCCCCTTAGCTTTTTCTCAATAAAATCAACTCTGAAATCCAGCCCTAAGATTTCCGTTAACAGATAAAGTACTTACCAGTAACCTGCAGGTAACACAGACTGTCCTTCAAAGTGTATTTTTGCATTCTGAATCTTAAACACATGGTAGAATATAGGTGCTAAAACCAACTTTGAAAGTGGTTTTCCCACTGTCAGACTCCATTTAAGGAAGAGAGAATAATACCCACATCAGTACTGTCAGTGCAAGGTCATTTCTTCTCGCCACAAATTGTGACTTAATGACAAGACTTTTTAAAAGATACATTTTAAGAGTATTTTATCTACTTTCTAGACTCAGCACCTTTAACATGCTCTCACAATATTTATAGCTACAACCCCAGCCTTGCCACAAAGATCGTTAAAGTTTTTTCTGAGGGCTAAAATTAGTTAGTGGTTTTCATTTATGAAAAATTGAAGCAATGATGCAGGCAGGAAGCATATCCGGGTACCAGCCATGACTCAGCAGAGAACTGTTACTGAGGTACCACTGGCTTCGACGTACAAAGATCCATCAGCCTGTGCAAGCTACCGTTAAGAGCATGCAGCCACAGCAAAGGCACCCTGGTGTCTCCTGCCAGTCATTAGAGTTAGACCAAAAAGCCGTTTACAAGGAAGATAATGTATTCAGCAAGTATTCTTCTAATACTCAAAAATTTCTAGTCCAGTTCTCAGGCTTTTGTAAGTCAGTCCAGTATTTACAAGGGATACGCGTTTAAACAGTTTATAAATGGTTGCCATGTGTCTCAGCTCTAAACATCCCTCCCCAACTACTTCAATAAAATAATGCCTATACATACTCACAAGTCACTTTGCATCTTTGGAATCTTTGTAAATTAGATTTGTATCTCTGGAAGCTATGTCTGTGAAGAGAAGCATTCCCACACATACAATTCACAAAGCAGAACTTTGGGAAACTACGTAAGAAAATCTCAATGGAAAGCCCCACAAGTAACTAAAAATAGTGAACTCTCTAGTCCCCAGACACCATCCACACAGCTGGAGCTTTCTTTTACACTAGCTTTACCATACCCTGGTAAGTAGAGGGGGCAAGACTGGGCCGCGAGGGTTACCGCCAGCCTGCTGCTCGGGCCGTAGGAGCTGCTACAGTCAGTGATGAAGGCTTTGCTGCAGGCTTACCCAGCAGATCTGCTGCTCTGGGGACTGACGCGGACCCGAGCCCACCTCCTCTGAAGGTGACCACTCACTGCGTCTGAACACTTGGACAGGAAAGAGATGCCCGACAAGAAGCCCAGCTCAACCTCAGAGACCAAGCTTAAAGCTTGCAGGGTAGCAGCTCCCACTCCCACCTTTCGCACAGTCTCCAGTTCCTTCTGCTTGTTCTCATTGGCCGTTTGCAGCTCTTTCATCTGCCGCTCCAGCTCTTCTTGCTCAGCTAACAGCTTCTGGCGCAGTTCTTTCCGTTTCTGGCGTGCTTCTTTGTGAGGTGGAGGGCTTCCCACTCTCAGCAGGCTTACCGTGGTCTGTATGGCTGGAAAGGAGCAGGCAAGACAAAGGGAGAGGAAGAGAACACCAGTGAAGGGCAATGCTGAATGTTCTGGATAGCCTTACTGAATGAATACTCAGCAATAACTGCCGTCAGTTCTCATCAGGCTCACTGAGAACACAAACCAAAGGTTGAAAGACACTTGGTTTCAGCGTTGGCTGTGTGCCACAAGGGTAAGATCCAGCAATTCCAATGCGTCATGTCAACTCCTATGTTGGTTTCTAACATACAGAGGCCATACGCGTCATTTGTATGCCTGGCTGCAAAAAACCCACCCCAACAGTTCAAGGTTTCTTTCTACCTCGATCAGTGCCTCTAATCAAGCAGTAAGCTGTTACTTAACGTATACATCACATCCCTAGAACCAACCTTATGCCCTTTATTCTGACCGATACTCCACGGGACAACTTTTTCTCCCAGTAAGAAGTAGGTCTCATTCATTTATGTTCTGGCAGGAAGTAGTCAGAGAGCACAGCTAAGGAGTGGCAGAAGATTTCAGTATTTTATTCACCTGCTACTGCTACGAAAAAAGGGTCTCTTTTGGAACTAGGTAATCATTCATCATACATCACACTTCCATGCAATTAAACGCAGGCTTTAGGTGAGGAGGGAGGTGCCAATGAAAACACGCCACTCCAAATATTTAAATGCTGTACATACTTCAACAGCATTGGCAAGAGCGGGTTTGCAAGGACTTCCCCCCCTCTGCCGAAGATGGAGGTAACTATCCCTCAGCAGCTATCTGGGAAGGTCTCACAGGAGCACCTTCACCACGGGAATAGAATAGGAAGCCCCAATTTCCAGCCTTACCCTCTGTTCACCAAACCATACTACCTCAAAAAAGCTGCAAAAGCACAGCCCGTATTTTATGGTGCTGATACAAACATTCTTTCCCCTTCTCCCAAAAGCAACAATTTACACTGTATTCCCCTTCCCTTCCCTGTCCCTAGAAGTACAGCCAGTACAGAAAAGGCAAACAGTAGATCCGATTCATTTTGGTTACGGCTGCCTACACTGAGGCACCTAAATGGCAGAATTCCCCTTACATGGATCCGTAGATCTTCATGAATCTCGGGGTCCTCAAAGGTCCTTCCCATGTTCCCAAAACAGACACACCAGAAATCACAAGACCAAGAATTTCAAGTTTAAGTAAAGCACAGCTGTAAGACTTCAGCTTAACTGTCACCCAGCTAAGATTTTTGAAGCCTCACCTTGAATCCACTCCTGCTTCTTCTTTTTGTCAGAGGCACTGATCTCAAAGCTTTTATCAAGACATTTTATGAGAAAAAGGCATTTCTTTCCATCTTTGTCAGGCAAGGCCTAGAACAGGTAACAAAGGATCAGTCTTGCAGACACTGAAATCTCATTTCTATATTGTCAGGCCCCCCACACACAATCACCCGTTACAGAGCAGAGCTAAAACCAGCAGTATTAGATCTTTTATAAAAAGGGTGTTTATGAGCTGGTTTTATATAACATTACAAAATTCCATTAACAAAAGATACATCAGCAGTCTATCCCACACAAAAAGAAGAATCAGTTCTTATCTTTAGAGATATTAATGGGTTTTGGTGTTGGCTGTTTCATTTTTTTTACCTCGACACAGCAGTTGCCATCCAGTATGATGTCTCCCTTCTTGTCCTTTAAATCTTCACTTACATAGTAGGAAATAATATTGGGTTTTAGCACAAACCACCGTTCCGTCCAGTTTTTCCTTTTATGGCCTTTTTTCAACATATAGCCCTGTAAAAAGCAATGGATCCGCTGAAACGCCCGGCCTCTGTTGGACCGCCTGCTCTGTCAGTTGTGCGGCTAAAAGGCCCAACAGAGCACACAGCAAAGTTTGCTCAAGGCCTTGAACACTTCACCCACACGCTTCCCTTCCTAATACATCACACAAACTAATTGTTTTGCCCATGAGAAACTACTCGCTCTTCTTCTGTCCTGTTTTCAACTGGATTATCTGAAGAACTGAACAATTAGTAGTAGTGTTGTTATTATGTTATTATCAAGTCATTATTACAACTCTTTGAACACAAAATCATATAGAATGGTTCTGGCTGGAAGAGACCCTTAAGATCATCAAGTCCAACCATTAACCCAGCACTGCCAGGTCACCACTAAACCATGTCCCTCAGCACCACTTCTACACATCTTTAAATACCTCCCGGGATGGGGACTCCACCACTTGGTCCTCTTTGGAGACCGTTTAACTGGTGACTAATTTTCTGCAGTCACACAGAGACATTTGCCATCACTAAGACTCACGTAGCACCTTCATGACAGCTGTTACTAAAACTCAGGCCTGTGTGGATGCACGTCCCAGTGACGGATGTGGGCCTGCGTCTACGCGCTGTAAACCCAGCCTGTTACGGGATATTCCCAGCGTCAAAGCAGAGGCACCTTTGCCCGGGAGTGGCTCTGCCCTGCCCCCACACTCAGGTAGCTGTGCCCCACTGCAGAAGCAATCCCATACAGGATACTGCAATGAGTATGTTAGAGAAACTGGCAACAGAACCATACTCCCAGCATCTGTTGGACTGGATACGGGAACACTGCCAAAGCCTGAATTTCCCTTAAAGGAACAGAATTGAACTTTGATTTAATGATGCCAAGATTTCAGTTATGCTTTTTTATTTTCCTTGGAAGATAATCCACTCAACTTCCTGTGTGAGGAAAAACACTTGCAAGTCTTAACACAACTACATCAAAAGACGGAAGATAAGCCCATACTTTGCCACTAAGCTTTATAAAAATAACAGAAGTTATAACCTTCTCTAATGACGATAAACAGAGCTGGTATTGTGATCGAGTCATCCAAGTTTCTCTTGAATATTGACATATCTGAAATATGAGCAGCAATATTAGGAACCCTGTAATACATTACCCAGCGTGGCTATGGCAATTCAGAAACCACCTCATGGAAGAGGGTGCACAGGCAGTGACAGAGTAACTGGTCATTCGTTCAGGTGGTTTTAGTGGTCTTACCGGGGCAATGCTGTGACCCAGTCGGGTTTTAATCTAGAGTTTCAAAGTTTGCCAATATTTCAGCTATACCTGCCATATTCCCCAATAACTTACATACTTTTGTCCGACTCCTAGCTTCAGAAAAAAGTCAAATCACAGATGAAACTGAAAGACGTACATCAATATAGCTATGAATAAGTGACACAGAGACTACTGTACGCAGAGTACTCCAGATTAAGAGGAATGAAAAGCTGGAAGACAACCAAGGACCGTTTTTGTGAAATGCCTTTTAGCTATACAGTTTGGGATACAAGCAAACAAATACGCTGTGGCAAATTTAAGTCAAAAATTCGGTAAGTCAAAAATTCTGTATAGGTCTGAGGGGAAAAAAATTCAGGTCAGTTGGAGAAGCTCTTTTGTTGAAAAAAACCAAAAACCGACAGAAAAGAAACAACCACCCTACACACATAGCTTATCTGTGCTCAGCTTTTCTAGTCAGTTCAACACAGCCAGAGCCAAGGCCGTGCCTATTCCCCTGTGCTATCCCACCCCCTCACTCCAAAACAGGCGTGCACAGAGAAACAGCTTTGTTTGCCACCTCCGTACTCAGGTCCAAGGTCTGGGTGGTCGCGAGAGTGTGTGGAGGATTCTTGCAGCTTCACTCCTCCATGCCTTGCACAGTCTAAGTCAGTCATAACCAGGTGTTCTTCTCCTTCATGACATACTAGATTTGCTTTCAAAGCCAAGTCAGACTGGTATTTTCCCCTCAAATTTCTGCAAAATCTTTTTCTATTATTACAGTGCATCTCGTGTTCCAAGAGCCCACTCACAGCTCCTGGGGATATTTTCATACCAACTATCACATGAAGGACACATCTTTCAGAAAACTAAACGTCACAAATTTAATCATCACTGCTACAGCTCCATAAGCCTTGGAGATCACAGCATCATTGAAGGTCCCTTCCCACCCAAACCATTTTAAGATCATATAGTTCAACCACCTGCAGTGGGCAGGGACATCTTCAACCAGAGCAGGTTGCTCAGAGCCCCATCCAACCTCACCTGCAATGTTTCCAGGGATGGGGCATCTACGACCTCTCTGGACAACCTCTGCCAGTGTTTCACCACCCTCAGCATAAAAGATTTCTTCCTTATACCTAGTGTAAATCTCCCTCTTTTAGTTTAAACCCATCACCCCTTGTTCTGTCACAATAAGCCCTGTCTGTTCCCACCTTCCTTACAGTCCCCTGTAAGTACTGGAAGGCGGCTGTATGTTCTCCCCGGAGCCTTCTCTTCTCCAGGCTGAACAACCCCAACTCTCTCAGCCTGTCCTCACAGGGGAGGTGCTCCAGCCCGCTGATCATTTTTGTGGCCTCCTGGACTCTCTCCAACAGGTTCATGTCTTTACTGAGCTGAGGACTGCAGAGCTGGACACAGTGTCTCCAGGAGAGGTCTCAGCAGAGTGGAGCAGAGTGGCAGAATCCCCTCCTCGACCTGCTGGCCACATTTCTCTTGATGTAGCCCAGGACATGGTCGGATTTCTGGGCTGTGAGTGCACAGTGTCAGCTCGTGTTCACCCCTTCATCCACCCGCACCCCCAAGTCCTCCTCCGCAGGGCTGCTCTCAAATCCCTTCAGCCCTCAGCCTGTGTTGATATGAGGGCTTGCCTCGACCCAGGTGCGGGACCTTGCAAGATCCAGGATAAATAAAAAGGGTAGTATGAGACTTGGCTACAATAGGTATGTCTTTAACGAATACCTTGACGTAATCTGCAATAAACAGGACAACTCTGTGAGTCAGCAAGGTATCACGGTACAAGCTGTGACTGAACCAGACATCTCTAAGTGACAGAGGGAACTCCAGTCTCCATTAGGTTAGTGACTGTCCCGGAGGTGCTGGGCCAAATCTTGACACAAACTATTTTTAAGTGTCAAGGAACCATTCAAAGGCACTCAGACATCCTTGAGAAAGAGGCCCAGCCACCAAGAGAGGAAAGAAAGGAGACAGC
>NW_010404437.1:15757-25508 GCF_000710305.1 Buceros rhinoceros silvestris | reverse complement strand
AAAAAAAAAAAAAAAAAAAAAAAAAAAAAAAAAAAAAAAAAAAAAAAAAAGCCGGTGGGGAGGAGGAGTGGGGGGAGGGGAGAGAGATACACAATGCGGTATCAAAACTGGAAAGAAATTTTATTTCCTCACAAGTTTCAAGTGGAAGGACTGACCTGACACTGGTTAGTTTATTTTCCTGGTATTAAACAGCAGAATGACTTCATTTTGCCCTCAACTGACTATGTGTGTGTCCCCGGCCCTCACCTCCAACAGGCAAACAGCAGTTAACAAAAATAGACTTTTGCATTGTTCTGTGGATATTCGGAAAGAATTTCCTGTGCCAAGACCTTCTGATGATTTCTTCAGAACAGCTTAGGAAAGCCTGCCAAGAAAGACTTTGTTTCTCACCAAGAAGCCAAGAAATCAAAGATGAAAAAAATCCTCTGTCAGGTAAAAGTCAAGTTTAAATAGCTCTCCAGGTAAGCTCTGCTGTAACCCTCAGGTCCCCATGATATTTCTACTTCCTTTGTAGCAGATGCAGTTTTTAAAGCCATTCTGATAATCCAGCCACTGGAAATCTGAAGAAACTGAAGATTGACAGAAGCTTGCTAAGAATATAAAGGCCAGCGTGGCTTCTTGTGTGTGAGTACAGGTAAATAAGCTGTCAGTCACGAGGCCTGCGAAGCAGAACAAGAAGGAAGAGCGCTCTGGAGCTCTTCTACACCCTTTTGCCCTGTCGAAGTGGGGCACCTTAGAAGATGGAGCAGTTCCTTTCTCCAGACCGCCCTGTCTGAACACAGAGGTTATCATCAGCACAGCTTGTATTTGCTACAACGGAACCGCAACTAGAAAGCAGCATCTTCACAGATCGAAGAGCTGTCACCAGTTGAAGAGCTGACTGCACGTTGCAGCTATCCCATCAGCTAACAGGCAGCTGACACTGGCACGAAAACGGCTGCACTTCCAGTCAGAGCACACTTACTTTCTAAACCCAAACTCTCCCACAAGGAACTGATTCACAGCACTGCAACAATTACGACAATCTAAACAGCAGCACAATTTCTCTTTTATAAAAATAAGCTCATATTAAAGAACCCTCACACGTAATTTACCTAATTTCCCCCTGCTCATTATCCATCAGGTAAAGAAATTTCAGTAGAAGTCGAACTTGTGCTAATTAGGCAATAAATGGTTCTGTGTTAAAACTTCACTTCTCTGTGGTTCCTACCTGTTTGAGGACATCTAATATGAGCTCATTGAAGACCTCACTGATTGCCATGGACACTGTCTGCCGGTCCATCCCTTTACTGAACTGACCACTTCCGATGAGGTCAATCAGCTCCCACGCAGAAAGACCTTCTCGGCTGGTGTTGAGAGCAATCTTATAATGGTCAAACTGCTCTTGCTGCCAGCCTGCTCCCATTGCTTCAGTGAGTTTCTTAAGTAAATATTCAATCTGTACAGAAACACAAACAGAAATTAATCATTCTCAGCAGGCATGGAAATCAAGTGTTTCAGAACTGTAATCTAAGCTTCTCCACAGATACCATTGCAGGTAGTTCCTACATTCATACATGTAAGGCCCCCAAATGTAGGTGGTTTAATTAGCACAGATTTGAGTCCCATCTCAGTTGAACTTTTGACTGCCAAGCCCAGCCTGCAGCTACTCTCTTCATAGCAAAGAAACAAAGAATTGAACCTGACAGCCTCTTTTAATGTTTCAAATTCCTACAGAACACATGGGACCTTCCTTGCAACACTTTCGAAACCATGAGGACTGAAGGGTGAGAAAGCAAGAAGTTTCTTAAGAGTATTCTTGTAAGATAAAAAGCAAACAAATTAGAAAAAATAAGAAAAGCTGGCAGTTTGGAGAAGAAGTAAAATGAAACACTAACAAGGTATGATCATATATCTTAGTCTTCATCTCACCCCTCTTCTCCAGCTCTCGAGCACTCCATCACTGGACAGAATCTCAGCAGGTGTCCCAAGACAAGTTAAGAACAAATTTTTCATGTCTGCTTTTATTGTTTCCAAAATAAACTCTTTGTTTCCTTTAATCTTTCATCATTCTGTAACTATCACCATACACAGGGTAATAACACCAGTCAAAATAAACACAAGATTGAAAAAGAAGGAAAGAAGGCTGGGTTTCTCCTTTTGTCTGTTTTTTACTTGTTTTTAAACTCATTACTGTTTGCTCTTGAAACAACGGTATTTTAAACTGAGCCCATCTACAGTTTAGCACATGTAGAATGCTTTTAATGGCTCTTTAAACAAAATAATTGGTGAGAGCCTTCCTAGAAAGACCTACTTTCTACACAAGAAAGTAAAAGCCAGTGTCCAGGTTTCTGTGACTGCAGTCACAGGATACCAACTGCAGCACTTAACCCGCTTTTGAAGACATACCAAGCCAGCGTGGCCTTCTGCTGTTCTGGGGAATGGCTCACTGCTTTCTCTGCCAGCTTTGTAGGGAGCCGACTGTCTTCAGCCAGCTGGCCAAGGGAGACAGTAACCTGCACCCTCCCTAAGGAGGAAGGCTGGGGAGAGGGTGCTCAGCAACCCTGCACCAAAGCACCCTCCCACACCAGCCCGCTGCAGGAACAGGGCAGCACCAGCTCCCCCACAGGCTGGCCTTTCTCTCCAGCCACCGTAAGGCCAGCGCGGAACCAATTCCTGGTAGGTCAGTCCACAAAGCTGCAGGCCAGTGGCCCTACTTCTCCATGGCATGAGGGATGTGACAGGGTGGAACTGCCCACTGCCCAGTGGAGGTGGCAAGGGAAAGCACCTTCTTCAAGCGCTCCTTGAAAACACAATGTAATTTCTCCTACGGGTAAGAAAAACCTCAGCTGAGCAAGCCAGGGGATGTTTCACCACACAATAAATTAACCCTTCAGCTACAGCTCTGAGTCACCTTCCAGCTGGTCTGGTAAGCCCTGTAGCAGTCGCTACATAAGAGATTTGGGAGTACAAAGAAATGAAGTCTTTTTTCCCCCACACTTTGCACCACAAGGACTCCCAGGCCTCAAGGTTTTGATGCAGCATACGTGCTAATTTTGTGGCTGCTGCTTCGCTCTCTTGCAACTGGTACAGGCAAATCCCTTCCTTTCCCTCACATCTATGATCAAGAAACACACAAGCCAGTAGCAGAACACGCTACTCTGGCAAACCGCAAATTATCAAATTCCCCTACAGACGGGCAGGCTTTTCTTACTAATTCAGCTCAGTAACTATTCTTAATCTCCCAGCCCCTACTTTAGCAGCACGTGGACTAGTGCTACAGCAAAAGGGAGAAGCTACTGAAAGCTGCTGCACTGTCTAGAGAAAAGTTCCTGCTTGGCTGAACGCAGGAAGCACATACCCCTCCAAAATGTGTCTTTTGTACCCGCCCTGTAAAGATGTCTCAAGAGACGACAAGCTAGCCTCCAGGGAGGGTACAGAGGTTGTAGAGAGCATTGCTTTTAAACCGAGTACAGCATTTAAGTATTTTTAGCTCCTCATGCAATTCTCACTAGCAAAAACATGATCTGAGCAGAGGCCTCTGCAGAAGTGGCATTCAAACTGCAGACAAGGGTGACCAACACGGGGTGCCAGGTTTGCGGTAATGAGCGAAACTGGCTTTCGGCCCTGTGCTGTGCCCGTCTGCCATGTGAGGAAAGGCCCCCCGGGAGGACACACCTGCACAGCCGCTTCGCTTCGCCCTGCTGCACGGGCTGCGTGGGGCAGGCAGGGAGGGTGGCACGGGGCTCTGCCGAGCCATGCTCACCGCTGCTCGTATTCCGGCTGCTCACCAGAACACTCACAGAACCGTGCTCCGCCGTGGTTCCACGCTCAGCTCTGCATCCCAGAAGTCAATACAGCCACATGACAGCAAGGAAATTCTAGCAGCCTCTCCCAAGCAGCCAGCATGTAACTTTTACTAGGTTTCTGTACATTTCAGTTACTAATTCCATTTAAAACCTTTACAATATGCTTTGCTGATCTTCAGTCTCCAAAATCCTGAAGTTAGAAAACTAACCCAAGGCTCTCGAGCATCAACCACAAATCCTCAGCATTCAGTTAAAGGCAGGAAGCAGCTTACTTCCTACTTCAGGCAAGTTTTACGGGAAAAAAAAAAACCAACACAAAAAAAGCCCTTCACAGCATGCAAGAACAGTAGCACCGCAAACTTGCTTCCAAACAAACCTCCTAATACCTGGGGTCTGACGTGCTGAAACCAGCTCTGGCACCAGTGCAGGAGTAACTTTTTTCCCCTGTGTTCAAAACACATTCTGCCACTCAGCTCAGTCCCTCTGAGCAGCATCAGTTCTGAACAACATCCTGTACCTCAGCTGAAAGGAAAGCTAAAATAACCAAAGCTTCGTTAGGCAGAGAATATATACCTGCCAAAATGTCAGACCGTAATTTAAAAAAAAAAATTAATTAAGACTTAATGAACATTAACTTTAAAATGTAATGTTCCAAAGATTTCTCAACTTACGACACTGCTTGAGGCATGCAGCTCTCAAATTCCTTTGGTTAATTATCTCAAAGTACTAGGACTGGCTTGCAGACAAAGGGACACATAGGAAAAAAAATCATACTGAATAAATTTAACTCTTTTGCTCAAGTCACATGAACAAAATGTATGTCAAACTAATGGTCTGGAAGAGAAGCAATGCAAAACTCTTGGCTAGCAGACTTTATCATGGAATGCACTAAAAATAAGTCACCATATCCTTTTCTTTAATGTCATCTGTACACATTTTACCTTATATTGAGTATTAAAACAGATTTAAACATTTAGGTCTTCTCACTCCCATCTACAAGTCACTAACCTGACCACAAATATCCTATAATCCTACTAAAGTACATAAAATATCTCATTATCTTATAATACATTAACTCTTCTTAACTGAAAAAAGAGCTATTACAATTTAATTTCTAAAATTAAAAAATGTCAAGCTTTATCTTGCCTTCAGATAACCAAAGTCCCCAGAAAAAATTTAGCTCACCCATCTGCACAGTAACGACAGTGAGTGTACTGGTGGGGTATACAGACAGAACTGGGCGAGGTAAATATGAAGTTGGATCAGTGTGGAATAAGAGACCATTCATTGTGTGCTCAAATGAGGAACCTCCGAGAGCAAACAACGTTCTCCCTCCTTCACAAAGAGACATGTCAACTCAGCAAATAACCAACAAATTGAGTCTACCAGCTCAAGCATAATCGACTTCGGCGGTTAAAAAGTAGAGTATCGACAAGCAAACACGAAGCCACGTTTGCTGCTACTCTGACTGGACCTTACTTTTGGTTGTGGGCATAGAAAAACAGGGAGGTTGCTAATACTGTGTACACTAGCATGGACCAACCGGCTCCACAGTACAAGAAATGACTTCCATCTCAAATCAACAGAAACTTTTCAGCCAAAATTTTGCCTACAGAAAGAAAAAAAAAAAAGAGCAGAGGCTGTTTAACATGGGCTATGCAGCGTGTTTGGTATCTTCTTTCAGAGGACACTTTCTTTTCCCATGTTTCAATACCTATTTGTTTTTCTTTTCCAGGTATTCCTGGCACTATTCTCCCTAGGGAAATAGGCTTCACAATCGTAGATGTTTCACATATTTTTTCGATACACAAGTGTATCAGAAGATGTATCTTAGAAGATGTAAAATTAAAAATAACATCAGTAGAACACAGCAGACACGGCTATTCTGGTTTACACTATTCAAATAAGGTTTGTGATACAGAGCAGATGTAAAAGCCTATTCATACTGCAGAAAATTTTGTGGAAGCATATAGCAGTGGGCAAGAGACATGAAAGCAATCATAGCCCTTTCACAGTCATCATCAATTCCTTTTTTCATCCCAATAGTACCGCACTTTAAGTCAAATACTTGCTTCTTCCTTTCAACCACCAAAACTGTGTTCATTATCCACTACAAGCCATTATCTTTTTTTTAAATTAAATTAGCATTAAGTAGTATAATAAAGGTCAACTCCAAAACCAAAATATATGTAAATCCTAAGGACAACCTGCTCCATAAGCTGAAAGCTCTCTTCTTTTTTGCAGCAATCAAGGAAAAGAGTAGTGAAACAGGAAGAACTGATGCAAGTCTCAAGTGACTAAAATCTTTCTAACCATCATCATCACCAACTTAAAACCCCACATAAGCATGTTTCATTCTAGTTGTGTCAGTTTAGTTTTTATTTCTGAACGGCCAAGGTTCAATTCCCAGTATTTCATTCACTGTATCAGTTTGACACTAGAACATAGAACAAAGAAGCAAACATGGTCACAAAAAAATATTCTTCTGCAAGAAATGCCTTGAGATGAACAACCACTGGAGAGCTTCAGACTTTGATGTCCTCAGTCTAAAAAACATCACCTCATTTTCAAATGCACAGAAATCCACACGAGGTTTGGAGCCTCTCTGTCCTAACTAGGAGGATTAGCTATGACGCATGTTCATGCAGTTGAAGGCTAAAGGACAAGTGAAAAATGACCTTACAAATCTTTCCTCAAGACGCCAGGCTAAAAAACCAAAGACAGCAAATAGGTTTGGCTTATTTAAAACAAGTTATGCGAACACTCGATTACAACGCACACAGAGTACCCAGCTTGCAGCTCTCTGTGTGTGAGTTTCACCACGGAGGATGGCCCAGAAACACTGCTAACCACATACCGCTGCTTTCAGGCGATAAGCATTCCCAAGGCTGCAGTCACATGTTCAGAAATAAGAATGGGGAAGTGTTTGGAAACCTTTTTAAAAAACAGAAAACGTCTGCTTAAACAATACCAAAGCACACAGGATGGATCTGAACAACCAAGAGGTGAGTTGTAAGGAAAACTCATGACAGACTAGAAGTATTCCTCCTCTTATGACTACAGTTCTTGCCACCTTTCTTCTCTTTATTTTATCTTTCTCATGGGAGAGGTAACGCTTGCAAGAGCTGAAGGAAACACACACTTGCATGTCTGTGTCTTAGATGATCTAGAGGACAAGATGGGCTGCAGAGATGGGAAGCAGCTCCCACCTGCCCCTCTGCTTTCTGGGCACAGTAGCAGTATAGCTGCTTGGTAAAGCCCTGCCCACTGCACCAGGAGGCCCTTCTGTTGTTAGCCAAGAATTGTTTTAATTCTGAAAACTGTCCATCTGGACTTATTTTAACTGAAGCAAACAACATACAGCACCGTTTTCCTCCAGTCCATCTGTATCTCTGAAATACCACATTTACCGAGTTCACCGAAGCGTTTTACTTTGTGCATACCATGGCTTTTCATTTGAGAGGAGCAGGAGCTTTCAGATTTGACACCATCTCACATTGCCCTGGGACATAAGCACCTTTTCAAAGCAGACATTCATGGACCTCTGTTCCTTTCAGCTCTCCTAACCGCTCTCAGCTGCCTGCCAGCAGAAGCAACACTGGAGCCGAGGGCATTAGCAGCTGAGCCCAGCGCCCTGCATAGCCACCAGCTCCTGCCTCTCTGTGGTCTGACTTTTCCCCATAACATGGAGGGATTCCCTCAAGCTTCAAGACACATCTCAAAACTGAGACCCCAACCCAAGCCCTTTCCCATGCTGGATTTTATTAACCTTATCTCCCTCAAGTGAAGGGTTCAGGGCTGCCATCTCTCCTTCCACAGCAGGTGAGGAGTGCAGGCCGGATGCTACCTCTGGCTTTCAGAGCAACTTTGGCCCTTGTGTCACCTCTCCACAGCTTTCAAATTCCCCCTTTGTAACTGATTTTTCTCACTTTGCTCCTTCTAAAGCTTCCTCCAGTCTGTTTCTCCAAAACCTTTCCAAAGTAGCCCGTTTTCCCTTCTTGAGGGTTGAGCTGCAGCTGCTCCAAATTTGCTGTCAGTTCAACACCTGGGCAGGGAATCAAGACTGACCACTCCAGGGGGTAACAGCCCCACCACAATTACCTGGCTAATACGAAAGGCCTGGTATAGCAGCACCAGGGAAAAAGCATGCAACAGGGGCAAGGACAGCAGGCTTGATCTTCAGACAGTGCAGTGCAAAGGTGAAACTGCACCCAAGCAGGAGATTTTCCAGACATGAAATTTTTCAAAAGAGTGCAAAAAAAAAAAAAAGAGGAAAAATAAAAAGGAAATCAGACTCTCAAGCAGGTTTCAAGGAGCACCTCCTCCAAGGAGGAGGAACAGAAGGCATCTGCGTAGCCACTGGAGACCTAAGAAGTTCTCTTTACTATAATCTTCCCACCCACAAGATGGGATGCAAAAAATCTTCAAGAGATCACCTTCCAACCTGAAGGCATGAGGCAAGTTTCCTAGTTACCTGTAAAGGGGAAACAAAATCTCTGCAACCCAAAAGCCTACAAGGTGGAAGGGAGGGAGGAGGGGAAACAGCTGGATCCCACACAAGGGACTCCAAGCCGGACAGTGCAGTAAATTGTGTGTTGCAATATTCTCAGTCAACAATAAGAGCAACAGGCAGAGAGGGAAGGAGAGCTTGTTCTCTGCCTGGGAGCTATGGTCACCCGTGAGAGGTTTATATGGCTCTCACAAGAACACAAACATCACAGAACAGCAATGCTTCCATCATCCTCTCCTCTTGTTCTTCACTTTGCAAAAATGCCCCCACTGTATACGTGCAAGCCATTTTGTAATTACATGAAAGGATGGAATGTAAAGCGGTGATGACTAAATAAATACTCAAGCTTTATTATGAACTGGAGGCATAAAAAGCAAATGGAAATAAAAAACACCTTTACTAGGTATCAGTATAATTTTGAATACTCCAAAAAAAAAAAAAAAGCTTTGCAAATCTGGAGTTTAGATTTAACATAAAAAAATAAGACTTAAGAACTTAAAAAGGCAGATATGAAAGGTCACACACAAGAAAAGCAAAGCCAACTGAAATTGATACTTTGCATCTTTACTTTTGGAATTTTATGTAAAAGGGTGAGTAAATGTGGAATTTTCCAGAAGCACATAGAACCCGAGGAGGACCAGTGCAAACCAGGAAGGAGCACATTCAACAGACATTGAATCCTCCACCAGCTGATTACGTTACCTGTGTGGTCTAAGGCAAAAGGTTAGCGTGAATGCAGGCATTGTATACAGCGAGAACAGAGCAGCCTTTCTTTGTCAGGCTCTATAAGCTTTCTTTAAACAGTATTGCACAATTTAAATCTTGCTGTAATCAGGGAGATGCAGAGATGCAATTCACCCTCAGAATTTTTAAAATATTCCAAGCAGAAGAGCGTACAGCTTCAGACTGGACGTTAAGGATGGGAAGGAAAACAAACAGCAGCAGCTATGAAATCTGGAAAACTTCTTTTGGGCTCAGAGCCGACTCTGCAGCCTGTCTGCCAACAGAGAGACACGTTGCCATTACCCGGAACCAGCTACAGAAGGCAGTACGAATCTGGGAGCACGCTTGTGGCGGGGAGAGGTGGAAAAGCAAGCGACCTGATGTCCCAGAGCTGAGGCTTTTGACCATGCCAACAAACAGAGATGTGAAGTATCTACCCACAAGTTAGCTAGGCTGTGTGGTGGGGAACACAATGACAAACCAGAGATGTGGATTCGACATTTATTAGTGGCTCTGACCTTCTACCAAAGCCATATCTTGCACCATCAAGAAGGGAGCTATCTTAGTTTTTACAACCATGCTCCCCATCTCCCAGAACTGAGAGAAAAACCAAGGTGGCAAGCAAGATGACTGACCCATTTCTCACGGGAATGCAGCATCTCAGGCAGGGCCTTGTCACCACCCAGCTGGCAAAACCAGAGACATTGTACAGAGTGAAACTCTCCTGCTG
>NW_010404437.1:0-15667 GCF_000710305.1 Buceros rhinoceros silvestris | reverse complement strand
CTGAAAAGTGAGCGATACGGCAAAACCAAGCCGTTTATTTTGATAGGGGAGTTATCTGTATTTCATGGTTTGGCACAACAGCTTGGAGTCACAGAGGCAGGTAAATCAGACTCCTTTGATCCCTGACTGTTCAACAATTTGCAAATATTCATTATTTAGAACTGCAGTGCTGAAATGCAAACCCCTGGGATTGCTGTACATGGTGTGGCAAGAGATTATTTATGCCTACAGTTCTGATCTTTCTGCTTCTTCTCTGGCTCCTCCCCAAGGGAAGAATAGTGGAAATATCAGAATCTTGCTTTAGGGTTAAAATGCCTATCTGAGCATTGCCCATACTTGTTCATGAACTTGAAGTATAAAGATATCTCTCTGGTATTATTCCTTCAACCACTTCGAGCAAGAGCGCTCAGGTGGTGGCTGGTTTTGATCAGAACGGACATCATCAGAAAAGTTCGTACTTCTCCTTTTCATCAGGAGGGTGACATGAGACTGAAGACTCATCTTGCAAGTCACAGTAACACAAAGCAGAGAGGAGAATTTTTTTTCAGAATCACACTGATGTACTAACTGTGCAAAGTTTTAATCACATATAAGCAAGGGCAGTGATTAAAGATCACACACATGCACTACTCAGGAGCAAAACAAGAACCTCAACAGCTCCAAGTGCTGGTACTGGAGCTAGTCTCCTCAGCACCAGTCGGTCCTCACAAAAAGCAAAATAAGCTATTTACTGGCGGGGAAGCAGCACATCCAATTTAGCCCAGGTTGTTTAAATGACAGATTCACACAGCCATCAATATCTAAAGGATCCTGTGGGAGTTGCCGCATACCCACCCTGGAAGACAAAGAAAAGCACCCAAGGCCTTACATTATTAAAAGAGGGGAATAAGAGTTTTATATTGAACAACTCTTTTCCCTTAAATCTCGAGCCTAGCAAACATTAACATAGTTCAAGTGGGACATTAAGCAAACTGGAGTTAAACAGCTTTTGTTTCTTACCTCCTCAGGTACAATGATTAAAGGGTACTTGTCCTCTGATAAGAAGTTAAAAATAACCCACACTTTAAATGCATCTTCGTCACTGATCAGCAAAGGACTTTTAGAGAGGTTCTTTTTAGCACAGAGAGTCCAGCACATCCTGTTGAATTCAACTTTGTCAAAGTTTCCTTGAACCTGAAAGGAAGAAATCGACAAAAAATTTAACATGCACAAACAGCACAGAATAACAGACAGACAGACTTTAACAGGGTAAGTCATACAAAGAGCACCGAGAAAATGCTAGTTTGCAAGAAATGTCAAGGCCCCAAAAGAGCACTGTCGCAGCCTAGTCTGACTTCCGGCATGGGTCAGCTAAGGAATTTCTTCCAGCAAAATCTACATCCAACCTCTAATTTCTGGTCGAGTTAATAACACCCTGAGTTCATGTGAAGGAGGCTACGCTGCATTCTGTTTCCTGTAGCGCATCAGCTTTAGCTTCCAATCCAACTTCGTAACTGAGTTCCACCTGCCCTTCTATTGCACTGAGTTACCGAGATTTTATAGAGCAAATCTGGAAACCAATACAGCCAAAACTACATGTAGATATGCTAAAAGCAATATTGGAACAACAGTTGGGGAAGACATGTAATACGATTTTCCACTTCATGTTACTCAGACGTAACTCTTGTAGGATGTTCATAAAGATGTAATACTTTTTTTCAAACATTAATCCACTTCAAACCCTTCCTTTTTCTCAGACTTGCAAATCTTCACCTTATTGATAAGAAAAAAATTCCTCTTGCTTTCATTATCCTTTACTGTACCTAGCAACTGTACATACCCATCTGTGAATTATTTACATATGCAAAAGTTTTAGTTTCCTCCATTTTCATTCTGAACCCTCATTTATGTTAGAGATGAAACCTATTTATCTCCCTACAGCTTAGCAGTGCTGCTTCTTTGCCAAGATGTAACTGATAACGGTACTGTAATGGAAGTCCCTTGAGATTTTGGAAAGCATGTCCAAGAAACAAGCTCTTGTAATTCTTGTGGTAATGAGACCAGTAATGTTCAGTGACGTGTTCTTATGCTAGGCCAAACCACACATCTTTGCAGTGGTGTCCCTGGAGCTTCCAACTGTGTGATTTCCTATCCAGTTTGGTAAGCGGTCAAATATAGTGGAGAGTGAGCCACAGCGGCTAAGTCAAAGATAGACTAAGGAGTGGATGAACTGATGTGGGTGGAGGAAAAAAGAAAAATAAAAAAAGACAGAAGTAAACAGGAAACCAGCCCTATGCCCAGAAGCACTTTACGGTTTCCAGGACTAAAAGCGAGACTACGAAAGAAAGCCGTAGACTTTGCATGCTGGCAGAGCAGGCCACCAGTATAAGCGACGGTGCAAGAGGCCGGCTACAGCTGTCCTTTGAAGAAGGTGAAAGCTGCAGGAGCTACAGCTGCTGTAGCCACAAGCTCAGCATCCTGACAGAAACAGAAACACCACCTAAGCAAACACACACCTTTGGAAGAAGGGCTAGAAGCCAGGTTTCCTTCAATCTGCCAGCGCCTCATCCTTTGGCTACTTTTGCCTGTACTTTTTCTTGTCTGTCCTCTCTACCCTGCCCAATGAAGCTTGACTTTTCTTCTAAACAGCTTCACACACCCAGATGATGAGCAGTTCCACCTTGGAAACGTCCTAGTGGTTATGCTATGCCCAAGAAAGATGTCCACAGGATGGGACATCTCCTTTCCCACAGCCACCACCTGGCAAGCGCTCTAAGCACTACAAATAGGTGGTTTGCTCTATCAGCAGCTCGTGTTTCAAAGCATGGTGGCAATCAATGACCCAGATGGGCAGAGAAAGGCAGCAGCCTGGCCGGAGTAAAGGTAAGTCTGTGGTTTCTGCTCACATAGCACAGTCAGGCCGCATGCACCTCAGGGACTCGTGTCAAAACCCGAGTCACCTACAGCTTGTTACTGCCACCAGGATCAGGCAGCAGCCAAGCAGGCGGCTTCAGGACCATCTTGCCACAGAGGACAAGGTACCAGCAGTCCCACTTCAGACATCAGACATACAAGTCCTTTTTTTTCAGAATCCAGACTTTATTCCGAAATAAACTCTGCTCTGGATGACGTGTGAGCCCCACAGAGACACTGTTTAGGAATTATTCAGGAACAATAATCAGAGGAGCACACAAGCCCCAGCTCTTCAAAGTAAATCAGATTCACATCTGTGGGTTTTTTCTAAATGGTCGGGCTGGCTCATAAATAAAGGATTGTCATGGTTTAACCCCTGCCAGCAATTAAACATCATGCAGCTGGTCACCCACTCCTCCCCTCTCCCAGTAGGGTGGGTAGAAGAATTGGGGAAAAAAACCTAAAATTCAAGAGTTAAGATAATACAGTTTAATAACTAAAATGACATAAAATATAATAATAACAGTAATAACAATAACATATATTAATAACTGTCATTAAAAGGATGATAACAAAAAGAAAGAGCAATAAACCCCCAGACAGACAAGTGATGCACAGTGCAATTGCTTACCACCCACTGACCGATGCCTGAGCAGTGATCACCAGCTCCCCCCAGTTTACACACTGGGCACGACGTTCTGTGGTATGGAACATCCCTTTGGCTAGTGCGGGTCAGCTGTCCTGGCCACGCTCCCTCCCAGCCTCTTGTGCACCTGCTCGCTGGCAGAGCAGCAGAAGCTGAAAAATCCTTCACTTCAGATGAGCGCTACTTAGCAACAACTAGAACATCAGTCTGTTACCAACATTATTCTTACGCTAAATCCGAAACACAGCACTGCACCAGCTACTGGGAAGAACGTTAACTCTATCCCAGCTGAAACAAGGACAAGGATATTATCACCAAATTCTTGTTCTGAGGATACTGGGAGTCAGGGATGGAACTGAAGAGTTCTCTTTAATGAAGAATAAAATCTTCCCTCAGCAATTTCATGAAGAATTGCCACCTATTCTTGGTACCTACGTTCTATAAGAACATTTGTACGGGGTGAGAGGGGAAAGAAGGTACAAATCCCACAGCTAATCTCAAATTGCTTTAGAGCTAATTCCTGACTACAAAAGTCTTGGCTGTGCTGCTTTGGCTTCCTTGACTGGCAGCGCTCCACTGTAGGTAGCTACATAGTAATTACTCTAAATGAATAATCTCTCTGGATTTAAGAAAGATTGTTTCTAAGCATAGTTTCAAAAATTAAAAGTATTTTAACAGTTTTTAAAGTTATACTTGAACTTATTTGCAAAAGTACTTCTAACTTATTTAAGAAACTGTATAAATAGAAACTTTTTAAACTGGAGGAACTGATGGCAAAAACAAACAGTCATTAACCCATATACACATTGCTTTTACACAACATGAACAAACCACAAATTTATAAAAACAGATCAAGTCAAAGACTATCCTGGTACTTAAATTTAATGACAAATCCTCTCAACATCTTTCATTATGTTAAAACTCTACTGTGAATCCCACACTGAAATCATCTTGATATGAAACTAAAATAAGAAATTACGCTCTACCAAGAACCCAAAATTTCAATCTTATTTGGCCAGAATACTCATCCTACTTGCAACCTGTGTAAATATCACACAAATCCATTGCTTAATTAATGAACAAATCCTTGTACAAGAGATTTTTCCTGTGCACTAGTATATACTTTCAACTGTACTTCATAATTTGTCCAAATTATTTGAAGTCACCTCTTCATTTGGAAAATTCTACAGTACGCCTCACTACTATCTCTGCAGCAACCATCACTTTACTTGTGGATCTGTCCGAATGATGAAACATGTAAAAGAACCGACCCCTCCAACCTTACGGCTGCTTAAACTCACAGAGATTTAAATGATCTACAAAAGACACTACCTTCCCTTTCTAAGAAGTTGCACAATATTATCAAAAGAAAAATGCAGCAAAACCCATAAGATTTTTTTTATCTTTAATTTTTACTAATATGTAAGTATAATTTACCATCATCAGTATCCTATCAAATAACTCTAAAACATAAGAAATACAGAAAATACATGGCTTAATTACCAGTGATCAGATCAGTTCCAAAAACCTAACAAGCACTGGTAGTGTAACTAGCACTCACTAAGACATCTGGAAGATGAGATAACCTGAGGTTTAGAACTATGTCCTTGTCTCCCTCATCAGGACTCTTCCCTGCTATAAATAAGGCGCATAGTAAAATACCACCATCGCCATCATTGAAAAGGAAATATTTTCAATTGGCATTAAAAGACAAACATCATAAACAACAGAATATGCTAAAACATGGTTATGAAACCAAGTAAAACAAATTATGAATACATTATATTGGCAAGCAACAGCTCTCTCCTGAAAGGGACATTCACAGACCAAGAACGGATTTTGTTTCAGATGCAAGAAAGCCCAGATACACCTATCTGCTAAGTGACAAGATGCACAATACTGGAAATCATTAATTAGGCAGCATTAATTATTCAAACTATTCATTCAAACTCCCTGTTTGGATAAAGGAAATTAGTTGCAACAAAAATGCTTCATTAAACTACCAATTTGTCCCTTTCCTGATGACTCCTTGGTTCTATATAAAGAGGCTTTATTGCAGAGTAACACAGGGTAAGCCAGCACTAAAAAATATAAAAAGCTACAACCTACAGCTGCATTTAAGAGCACAAGAGAAGTTATTTCAAAAGGTTACAAAGTCCTCTGAAATTGTAAGTCACTGTTACACATCTGCTGTAAAAGAAATCTAAGGATTCATTCTTTAAATATTTTGCTAATGTTTTAAAGCAAAATATCTGGACATCAAAAAAACCTCTCTAGAGCACGCTGCTCTTGCTCAAATTAATTAATTAACCAGAAGATGTATGACTGGAAATAGAGTGAACCTCCTCTGTATTTGGGGGTATAAAGCACCAGTCCTTCTTTAGTAGCTTTACTTGCTACCATAAATTAATAGCATTTGCTCTACAATCATCCCATCTAAAAGAACAGATTAGGCCTTAAAGAATGAAAAAAGCAAGGATTTCTTATTTGCTTTGCTTGTTTGTTTGTTTGTTTGTTTTAAACAAAGGAATCATGCTATGAACCAGTGACTTCATCCACTGCATGTTGTCTTCTGGCACTGATGTAAAGTCGTCTCTAAAACATGAAATGTCACAATCAAGATTTTTCCATCTAAAGAATTTTGCTGATTTTTAATACTACATATCTGAACTGTTTACAAGCATTCAGTCAGGATTAAATAACATGAAGTTACAGGTAATTTAATCCTGTTCCTTTACATTTTCATTTTTTAAGACTAAATTACCGGAAGACAGATCAGTGTACGAATAAAACAACACAAGAAACTACAAGCAGTCATGCTCTTTTCTTTGGAGAGCAGGGTAGCTTGTCCTTTGTTTTTACCACCGGGTAAGAAAGTGCCCCAGAGTAGCTAACCGCTGTAAATTCACACCAACTTAAGTACTCAGGTCTTTCATTTTCAAATTGAAGTGTTATTTAAATGCAATTGCTCCTCATTTTCGTAACTATTCTTCCTATAAACACTCTTTAACAGTAAAACTTGTTTATATTTGAAAAAAGCCTTGTATCTACTGTCTACAAACACTATTAACAAAACCCACTGTGGTTCAGACTCCACTATGTAATTCTTTGCTCAGCCAGCCAGCATGAAGTGGAAATGAGATCACAAACTTCTTAGGGACAAAGCAAGATTCTTCAGCGTCAACCAACAGAGACACTAAACAGGTACCGTTATGTGTACTGAGGGCCATCAATTCCCAACATAAAACAGGACACTCTATATGAAAGACAGACTAGAGAGGCAGAGGAGCCCATAGGTCTTAGCTAGGTATGAGCTTCTACTGCTTCCAAGCTGCCAGACTGCATTATGTCTGTCACATTTTCCACCAGTATTAAATGTAGATTAAAGCAGCAGCACAAATAGGCGGATCAGGCAAAGGAGTTTGCCTAATCTGCAATTGCTGCATTGGACTTTTCAGCAGTATGTCAGTTCAGGACTTCTCAACATCATAGAAGAAAGCAAACATCTACGTTTCTCTGTAGCCACAACCATCAAGGTTTGAGAGTTTCTGGGGTTGGTCGCCAAATGTACAAGAAATCACGGGCGTTGAAGCTGATGTGCGTCACGTGGGCTGCTCCTTACCACCTACAACAGTACCTCAACAGAAGCTGTCAGAAAAAAAAGCATGAAGATAGGGGTTTTTTAACTTTCAAACCCAGTGGCTACCTAGAACAAGATGGAGAGGAGAGTAGGGGAAACCCTGCCGCCCTTCCAGAGCTTCTCCCAAAACAAGGCACAAGAGAAGAAGAATGCTAGGACACAAAAGGAAAGGACTTGCAAGATGAAACTTAACGAACACTCCCTAATGTGACCCGCTGTAATGATTTGAAGGGATCTGCTTATTAAAACACCTTGTGAACAGACATTAAAGGTATTTTTGCCCTTCCTGTTTGCAATGGAGTCTACGACAATATTTTCTTCTAGCTGTAGTATAAAGTGGGAATCTATTGCTCCATGACACATTCAAATAAATTCAAGCTGGGGCTCTTTATTAATATGACCACAGTTCTGCATGAACACAGCTTAATCAATGACCACATGCAACAGGAAATAGAAACCATGGAGAGCAAAAGACTAGAGAACAGTGCACCCTTCCTTGTGAAGGCACATAACACTTCGGAGTACCCACTCCATCAGGACCTCACGCAGGCACAACAGCAACCAGTGTCTTCACACCAGTGTGCTTCCTGCAAGCAGAAGGTTACTGTAAAACCACTCTAATACAAAACCTGATAATGGGAAAAACAGAACACAAGGATTCAAAACTTACCTTTTCCAAGATGAATTTGTTTAGATAAGGCATGTAACCCTGATTGGAAACCGGTCCTTCATCATCATCCCTAAAGTGCTCTTCCAAGGCCACTGGATCATGGGGAACATTTAACACCGTGCACAAGTTGTGAGAAAGGACCTGAGGACAGACGAGAAATCAGTGACACTGCTGTTGGCCTTAACCATGCTGCATTCTCTCCAGGGCAGACTCATGGTTTGCAAAACCTTCTCAAAACGACGCTTTCATGTCAGCACAAGTTCTGCTCTCCAGATTTTTGTTAAAAACAAAATGTAACTTAAAAATGTTTACTCCAAGGATTCAATGGCTTCAGACTGTTGCACGATCACAGAAGCAATGTGATCACAGACAGGTCCATTCCTACCGAAGTGCAAACACTGCTACAGAGGCTACCCTTTGTACACATATATTTACATATTTGAAAACCAGGGGAGGCAAGCAGAAACACCAAAGTAATATTTACAGAGTGAAATTAGATAGCTACAGGAAACAACCACAAACACCTAGCCTTCGACATTATAAATACTTATTATCTAGTGAAAATGAGTTATAAAGAAAACAACTCAATATGTACCACTAGTTTACAAAGAACTGACCACTCAAAGTAAAGCATTAACTATGTATTTCTCGCATTGCTTGCTTTTGGGTTGCTTCTCAACATTCACCCTATGTTTGAGTTGACAAAGGAAAAGTAATGTTATCGAAATGGGAAGGGCTCAGGTGTGCTTCTCGAATTTTTATTTTAAAAAAGTATTTGCATGAATTAAGCAAACGCTTAACACCTACCAGCACTCACGCCTGTTCGTGAGAAATGACCTTCAAGAAGAGGCTACACGCTTGGTTAGTTTTAAGGAAGTACTGAGTTACTGAAAAATAACTTGTAGCCAACACATTTCAACTTCTTCAGCTTGGGCTGAGTTTTGTATGCACAAACTAATGCCTCGGTACCAACAACAGGAAGGCAGAGCCCGAGCAGCAGCAACTCCTGTGCCACCAGCACTTTCCTAAAACTTCAAAGCACCATCCCTCTCGTTCACGTTGTCTTGAGCCGGGTCGGTCCTGTAACAGGGGACCAGCGGGTCTTAAACATGCTGTCGTCCGGGAGCCCTATTCCCTTGGCAGGAGGCAGAATGAAGCCTCTGAACACCAGTTACACGAATTGGACTAAGGATTTAACTTCACATGCACAAGAATGGTCTGTGTTGAAAAAATATAACTATGGACCGAAGGCAAAAAACACAGATAAAACACAATTAGGCAGAAGTAAAACAGATTGCATCTTTCGAAGAGGTATGCTGCTTGTGGTATTGTTGTTTTTAAATGAACAGCTAGATGGCACAGACTGCAACTTGAACTTGGCATTTTATTTAAAATTATATAAAAAAAAAACCCATCAGACCCAAATCATGCAAAGAGAAAGCAGTAAAAAAAATTGTGCAGAGTATTTATAATTGGCTCTATTTAAGTGAGCAGACATAAAATGGCCAAGATGGGGTAGCTGCAAAACAAGAAGTGAAAGTCCAAAATCATCAGAGCCTAGGAAATCAAACCTATGCAACACAGTGAAACGTCTGGGCTTCTCCCTTCACTGACCCCCACACCCCCTCAATAATGTACATTTACTTTTCTTATATATAAAAATGAGGCATGCAGAGCCTAAGTGCTAGTTAGCATAAAATACTACAAAGATATCCCAAGATGCAAGTTCAATTCAGAGGAGAATTCCTCTCCCTACCTCCAAAGTTACTTTTTTTTTTTTTCAGAAAAGCACACATTTCCATGAGAAATACATATTTTCATTGCTGTGTGCTAACACTAAGCCACTGGAGCTAATCAGGTGCAAAAGTCTAAAAACACGAAACAGCAGCATCAGCCATAAAGTAAAAATACAGCCAAAAGCTGTATTTCCCAAAGCAGCAAAATAGCATGTAGAAGTTATCACGCTTCATACTACGCTCTATCAAGAGTGGCTTTCCCTTCAGTCTATCCTCATTTTTAACTACCACATCAAACCAAGTATTTGAGTCCATGTGATTTACATATGGGGGGAAAAAAACCCATACTATCATGCGTGTTTCCCCTTTTATTTAAGGCTTCTGTTGTTATTTATAGAAGACTGAGGGATTCTTGAATTTCTGAGACAAAGATGATCTCAGTTTTCCAACCAGACTGTTGCTGCTAATACTATAACTAAAAAATACTCAGCTAATAAAAATATCCTGAAAACATCACTGATTTTAAGCTTATTAACAAAATAACTTAGAAGTCTCAATAACACACTTTCTCATCGTGTGCTTTCTACATGTTTCTCTTCTCCCTTTTTTTGGCCTTCTTGCTGTGCTTGGGTCTTCAGAAACCTAGGCGGTTTTCTGCATCAAGCAACCAATTTACCAGGGAAGAATTCCACTTCCAATTATTTTCTAAGATCTGCCTTATCTGTGATCTCTCCTGTGCCAGTGCTCTCTTTTCATAACTCAGGAAATTCCTTGGCGCCTGCCAAAGCCTGCCATTCTCTATCACGGCCAAGCGCCAGCTGAATTCTTCAGTTGCAGAGTAAGCCTGGAAACTTCTGCACTGAGGTCTCATTTTGTTTTGTTCTCTCAAATCACATTATCTGGACCATGATATACTCTATTTTAATGATCAATTTAAAAAAAAAAATTTAGCTGAGTACTAGCTTAATTAAGGTATGAAAAATGGCCTTGTCTTGCAGAAGCTCCATTGACCATGATGAAGTTTTGCCCCAGTAAGGATTATTCCCCCGTGCCCACTGGGTTGCTGGGCAGCTTTTTCTTTCAGCACTTACTGTGCTCTAGATGCCACGTTTAACAATCCACATTCAAGCCAGAGCCAACTCCTACCGCAGCTCAGAGACCCATCTCTGCGCTGCAGCAAATGGGTACAGCGGAGGTCCCCAAACTGCAGTCCACGAGACAGTGCAAGTGGGCTGCAAAGGGTCCACAAAACCAGCACACTCTTGGCACAATTTTTCCATTTTCCATGAAAGATTCTTTCATGGAATGAAATCTTCTAAGGAAGATGCCTAGTGGTGCCCAGGGAATACTGAAGGGGTTCCGATCTAAATATAAATAACCAGTGAAACAAGCAAGCTGAACACCAAAGGTCACTACAAACTTTGGATTTACTTTATGGCCAGTCTCATGCTGCTTTCCCTGGAGTGCAGACCTCCAGCCCAGCTCTGCTCCACCACAGCCACTTTCCTCTTGAGCTCCCTTTTTTCAAAATACTGATCTTTCAAAACTTTAAGCACACATTGAACTGTTACCATCTGAGTAGTTCCATTTAACCTTGTCCATAAAAGTGATCTGCGTTTCTAAAGGGGAAAGGAAGATCTGCTAGACTACTGAATGCTCAAGGACAAAAATTTGGCCCAGATGACAGCAGGAGCATTAATAGGGCAGACTAATCCTACAGCAGCTATTGTCAGTTCTTTTTCTTTTCCATCTTTCAGGGGGGTCTTCTCCCTCCCCCGTCTCTTTTTAAGATTTTAAAGCGTTGGCATCGCAGATCCGACAGCTCCATTCAGTGGCTTCATGTGAATTCATTCCAAGACATTCTTGGCTCATCTCTCCCTGACATCCATGTCAGCAGCTAGCCAGCCAAAATAAGGCTACTCACAAGTACGTCCCCTTTTCCTTTCTTGACCAGCGTGGAAACCGGCATCATATATGCCCCCTGTCACAGGCACAAGGTCTTTTCAACCAATGTATCTCCAAGCATACAGTTCCTTGCATTACAGCATCTCCAAGGTACAACTTCCTTAACCACCTGGGTAGCAAATGCTCCTTTAGGAATCTCAGTTTTTAACATCAGGGTTAGTGCAGCAACCTCCTTTCCAGCTGAATAAGCATATTCAAGCCTGGCCTCCACCAGGCTCAGGCTCCTGATGCTAGCACCCTTTGCCCACATCACCTCACCATTCCTTCATTTGCTCCCTTCTCCCTTGAGCACTCACAGACTCACAATTTCGAACAACCTCATCCTTCCTCTTGCCTTCATTACAGCCCATCTCCTTTGGCCCCCCAGTCACATACTGGTGTCAGCCTTCATCTGTCCAGTCGCCAAGAGAACTGCCTTTCCGCCCTATGGCTCCCAGCCCTTAGGAAGAGCTGCCATTAAACATCCTCCGTCTACTGCACCTTTATGCTACATGTCTTGAAACCAACTGGCCAAATCTCAAGGACAAAGGGCTGCTGATCCACTGGCAGCTGCTCCTCTCAAACACAGTATCTTGGCCCCATTGTCACCTAATGCTCCCCTCTTAGTCTACAAGCTGCCTTGGTTTGTCAGCTCTTCTAGAAGAGGGGCATCCCTCCCCTTGCACCTTGCAGTCACGATTCCTCATGGCTACCCTAATACAACCGCTCCTGACGCCTGTTAATAACGTCGGAGTACAACTCTGATAGTGAGTCATAATGACTAATTTCCTGCACCCTACAATGCCACACAAAGTCAATTGTCCAGCTGGGGTCCTGCCCACTCGTCACAGGCTCTCGGCCTTCCCAGTGCCTTGCTACATTGTTCGAGGTCTTCCTCTCCATTCGGACCGTCCCTCTTGCCCCCGATTACACCATTCTTCCCCTTCCTACCGGCCACTGACTTCCCATTTAGTAAAAAGAGAAAACAAAGATAAGAGGTATAATAATCCTATAACATCCTACATATGATTAAAGACCAGTTCAAATTTTCTGACTATTAACTTTGGTCACCCACATATTCTGGACCAGAATGAGACTGTATTTTCATGAGGTGCTCGCCATCCATGTCCTTCAGATACCATGCCAAGAACCCAAGACTTTGAAAATCTACCCCAGTAGCAGCACACCAAACAAAACAGGAACAACCAAACAACCGCAGTACCCAAGCAGAGACAAGCCACAAAGCAATGTAAGTAAGAGCTTCCAGAGAGAATGTGGAAAATTCTTTCCAAGCTCCAATCATACACACATACTACACGGAGTATTGCTGGCTGCTGAGCATGACTACGTTTGGGTGAAAAGTGGATTGAACATCAGCACATTACAAAAACTTTAAAAATATGTAAATTTAAAAATTGCAGATTGCAAAAGAAATTAAATTGGATTTAAATTTAAACAAGAATTTACATGTAGTTTGTGCTCAACCACAACAGCAGCTGTAACTGCATACACAAAACTTACACTTTAGACTTGCTGTATCACTGTTTTTAAAGTGCTGAAACACACTGAAAAAATAATGGTTATGTCCATATTTAAAGGTGTAATTTAAGACGAGAATACACAAATGTTCTTGCTGCTGCAGGGAAAAAAGTAAGATCTGCAGCCAGCAAAATAGTAGAACTTCTGGAGATTACTGATTCAACAAAAACCCATCAGTGCGTACTAGAAGACAATATTCGAAATTACACAGAGGACCGATTTGGCTATCTCCTCTTAGCAGCTCAGATCACATACAAAAGACATGCCATTAAATCCCTACCACTACCAGCAAGTCCTAGTTTTTCCTCCAAGCATTTACTATTTCTCCAGGTGATAAAACAGACCCAATTCACTCACCTCCATCCCTCTGCTCTAGATGTATTTAAAACACCAAGCGATACAAACCCTCCACAGTAGAGCCTTAGCTACATAACATACATTATTTTTTTTCATTGTATCTGATGAAAATTATTTATTTTTATGGAAGGCTCGAAGATCATTTCTAGGTAGACTAGAAATTGCTGTGTTTAACAACCAACATGTTATACTTAAGACCTTCTGCACAACATGATGGCATTCCCTATACCGGATTACACAACTCAAAGATCTCTTATCAGTTATGTTTTCTTACTGAGGAAAAGGAGGGAAGAGTTCAGCAAGTTATAATATCGCATGCTGTTCTCAAAAAACAAATAAAAAAAAAAGATCGTAAAAATCTATAACAGGAGTTTAACTAAGTTATGAAACCTATTTTTCTAATGCTACAGATCTCTGCTAACCCGCTTATCTCCAAGCCTCATCTCTCCATTTTACAGAGGTGCTTCCTTATAGTAATGCAGATGAGAAATACTTTATTGCGAAATAACTTCTTGGTACAACACAGCCCTAAATCAAACAGACTGGAGCTTCTGCCTTGCTGTCCTGCCTACCCCTTCTGCTGCATCAGTGTGGGGCCACTGCCGCAACGCACGCCTTTCCTCCCCAGTGGGACTGGCAGTTTGACACACAGCTACCATTTGCCACAAAAAGCCTATAGAACACTCTCTATCCTTCCTCATGTTTCCTGAGGCAGCAGCCTCATTTCAGATTTGTTTCTGCATTCCCACATTTCTGCAAGTCCCACATTTGACGCTTCCCTCAGGAGTCTTCGCATCAGAGACAGAACTGCACAGATCCACAAAGACTCACTTTGTTTTCATCCCCTTTCTCTCTCACAGATAGACAGCATGAAAGGTCAAAACTGTTTAGGAAGATGTTTGACAGGTAATGAGGGGAAAAGTTTGATTTCATCTCTTCTTTTTATTTTTTATCTTATCCATCACAGCAAGCTAGACCAGCCCACCAGCATCCTGGCTGCTTCTTTAGCCATTTAATTCACCCAAGCACGTGTGCGACCACGACAGCTTCTTCGCTGACCAGCGCACCGTGTGCTGCTGACACAGCTCCCAGGTGTGACCGCACTGAGCACACAGTGCAACAGGAAAACAGGATTTCTTTAAAAGGCAGGACAACAGAAAAATGCCTCTCTGCAACCTACTTCCATTAGTCCTGCAACACCGCAACAGAAATACCCGCTTTTGTAACGCTTGTAAAAGACCTGGGACCTGCACGTTACCAGCTTGAGCGTGCGGTCAGGTCTGGCCTCTTGCCTGGCACCTGCCCCACAGTCATTTCTGGCTGAGTTAGGGAGTTATCTCACAGCCTGATCGCCCCAAGTGAAGAAAAGGAACAGAGGAACCAGCTGCTTGCAGCATGTTGCGGACATCTATTACATAATGCTGAGAGCAAGGTCTATTAGCTACCCACCACGGTGGGAAATACCGCCTGCAGCATGGCCACTCTCGTTCACGCAGTTAATCCCACAAAGGGCACAAACTTTGGATATTTGTTGCAGTTGACCCAACTCCAGCACTCGGTACAAGGACCGACAGTCTCAAATGTCAACAGGTGTTGCATTCTTATTAAAAATATTTATTTAGCCAGATTCCTGCCATTATTCCCAGGCCAAGACAGTCCTATAAAGCAGGGCCAAGACGGGACTGGATTCAGCAAGCTGCCTGAGAGCTCTTTTAAGAGCACAAAAATCACTTCAGCATATAAGCTAAGGAAAGAATGGCACAGTTGGAGACTCTTGACTAATTCTCCTGTTCGTATCCAAAAAAAAAAGAGAGCACTGTGGGACCTCCCTCTCCCCTTGGCGAGCTGTGAATTCCACTTGGACACAGCCAACCCCTACAGATGGGACCTTGTGGCTACCCCATGAAAGATTCTGGCCAGAAAGCATATCAAGGACACGCACTTGAAAACGGACCAGAAGCACAACAGGGGTTTGTGCGTAGACATCTCGGGGAGGACAATGCGCTCGCCTGGGCAGAATGAAAATCAGCCTCCTCCAGCTCGAGGAAGGGCCCGTGCAAGCCTCCGGCGGGACGGAGGCGTCCAGGAGCCGCAGTGACTGGCGACACTGCGCGATGAACAACCACGGCTGCGGAGAAAGTGCAGTTCATGGCCCCCGAGAGGGCTTTGAGAACGGGCTGCCCTGTCCCCTCGTCCAGCCCTGAGGGCGGCCACCTCCGGCAGGCCCCGGGCCCAGCACCCCC
>NW_010404436.1:2164-2967 GCF_000710305.1 Buceros rhinoceros silvestris | reverse complement strand
ATTGAAGGCAGAACAGACAGAGTCTTCCTCAGACATCAACCATTGAAAGAAGAGAGCTTACCCTTGTGATCCCTCAGCTTTATACTGAATATGATGTACGTGGGATGGAAAACCTTGCTGGTCAGTTCAGGGTCACCTGTCCTGTCCACTCCTCTCCACAGGTGCAGCCTCTAACTCCCCGCACCCCACCGTGGGACACAGGATTGAGCAGTGACCTTGGTCTGCACAGGAGCAAGTCTAAGCAAGAGCCTTTCTGCAGACCAGTCCCTGATAGTGGGATCACTTCTTGAAGCAGACATTGTCTGCAAAAACACACCATTAACTTCAGAAAGTGCCGTCACTGAACAGAATTAGCAGTGACCTTGGCCGGGACAGCAGCGAGTGTCAGCCAGAGCCTTTCTGCACCCCAGCCCCTGGCAGAGACTGTGACCATCCAGCGTTATCACTGCTGGGAGCAGACACTGTCTGCAGAAATGTGCCGTTACCTTCAGACAGCGCCGCCACTGAGCAGAGACCGGGCTGGAGAGTGACATCACTGAACAGAACAAGTGCTGTGCTAGCTCAAACCACGACAATGACCTAAAGAGGACCTACAGGAAAGATGATAAGGGACTATTTACAAGGGCGCGAAATGATAGACAAAGGTTAATGGCTTTAAACTGAAAGCAGGTAGATTTAGTTTAGATGCAAAGAAAAAGTTCTTCACTGTAAGGGTGGTGAGACAGAGGAACAGAGAGGCTGTGGATGTCCATCCCTGGAAGTGTTCAAGGCCAGGTTGGGCGGGGCTTTCACAAACCTGGTCT
>NW_010404436.1:0-2009 GCF_000710305.1 Buceros rhinoceros silvestris | reverse complement strand
TAGTTGAAGGTGACCCTCTCAATGGCTTGGTCCTTGGAACTAGATGATCTTCAAGGTCTGTTCCAACCCAAAACACTCGATGATCCTATGAAATATAATCTTGAGAAAAGAGAAAAGTTACTCTGCTTTTTGCAGCTTTAAGTGGGCAAACAATACATTATTTGTTCCAACTGCATTGAACGAAGAAACTTCCAGATCTGATTGTCTCCAAAACTGTAGGTTTCAAGTGAGTTGTGATGCACAGGCTTAGCTTGAATAATAACATGGTGTAAAGGATGTTACATAGATACCATATATTTAATATTAGGAAATTAATTTGGTTCCCATTTTTAAACCTGGGAATTTTATGTCCATGGTAAGCTACTATGTAAGGTTCCCAACAGCTGTGTTTCCAGTGCGAAAATCAAATTGGTCTACCAAGATGAATAAAATAGAAATATTTATGTATATTTTACCACACTTCTATTCCCTAGTTCCGTGTGCATATGCATAGTCTCTAACGTTTTCTGATTTTTTTTTTTTTTTACAAATTATTAGAGGGGCTAGGCAATATTGGCAGTTTCAGAAGAGTCTGCCACTACTGAATTATAAACAGAATTAATTATTCCATTACAAAAAGCTAGGAGAGCAAAATAAATACACTTACTGCAGACAGAATCTCTGCAACTCTAATTGCCAGAGCACTGCAAGAGCTTTTAAATAGTAAGTCCTTAAATAATAAATTGATATGGGAGAAAATAATGACACCCAGGTGTGAAACCTTAACCTGAGAGTAGTGCTGCATACTCAATGACATAATTGCCTCTATTACCGTGTTCTAGTCTAGCATGGAGTTTTGAATCATAGAAGCTGGATTGAAATCAAGGACAAAACGTTCAAATCACAGGTGAGATTTGAGGCAGAAATATATAATAAAGTCCAGGTAACTAAATTGCTACTTGAGTTTTGAAATCAAGATCAGACATTACGTGAAAAATTATATTTAAATACTGTTCACAGTATGACTTGCTCCCACAAAAGCAAGGGTTGAGGATATTCACCAGGGGAACAAAAAGAGTCTTTGTTAAAAGGCTCTCAGAAATGCAGTAGGTTTTTCTTATTCCCCTGTGAAAATCTTTCTTATTCCTAGGTATTTTTTTCCATTCAGTAGATGGGACTGTGGAAAGTTCCTTTAGTAAAGAAGTTTTTTTCCTGACATCCTTGCTGTTCAGCGCCCATTGTGTTCATCACTCTAACAAAAATGAGCCAGTGTAAAACATGAGTACTACATTTTCATGCACATTTTACACTATATTTTTGTTTTCTGTTCAGTGCAACAGATCATGGGAAGGAGCTATTTCATTTAGTAGACCCCAACACATCTCAGCACTGTTGCAAATGTAACCTTCCCAGTTGCCATTCAGAGATATATTGGGCCACCGCAGACCACAACAAGATGACTATTGGTTACCATTTCCTTTTTTAAAGCTGTGCTTCAGTAGAAGCAGGACCAGGGAAAGATTTAATCAGTTATATCACCCCATAGCCGTACTGTTCTTGAGGCAATTTCTACCCAAATGAAGCACATTATCAGTACGCGGAGCTCATTCTGTCTCTTCTGTGGACACGATCAGCACCAGGCTGTTACCAGTTCTCCAAATCAGGCCTCTGAAAGAAGTACATCAAATTTTGTTGAATAAGAAGTTGACATTTGCACTGCAACAGCATTTTGATCTAAGAGTTATGACAGTTCTCACTATCTGCCGGAGGCCCAAAACTACAGAAATAATGCAAATTCCCTAGCTCCCCAGAAGATACCTTTTTAGGCTGCTAAAAATATCTGCTGCTGACTACCGCCAGCGTTGCATTTGTGTTGGAGAAACTCCTACTGGTATTAGACACAGCTTAAGTGTAGAACCAAGAGGTGATCCTTGTCTTCAGAACTGTTAATATATAAAAATACATTAAAATTCAAAGATTGTCTTTGTTAAGGGTCAACGGACCGATTTACCTCGATTTACTTTAACGGA
>NW_010404435.1:550-760 GCF_000710305.1 Buceros rhinoceros silvestris | reverse complement strand
CGGTGCAGCCACCGCTCCCTGCCGCCAGTTTTCCTGCCCTTTTGCTCCGCGCCTGCATTTTTTTTTCTTTTTTCATTTATTTCCTTGCTGTGCTGCGTAACACACGAGGAGGCCCCAGAACGGCGCGCAGGGGTGGGGAAGGAGGGGGAATTCAAACCCCGCTGGCCTGGCCGCCTTCTACCACCTGCCACCAAAGCAGCTTGGCGCGGC
>NW_010404435.1:0-203 GCF_000710305.1 Buceros rhinoceros silvestris | reverse complement strand
GCAGGGTGCTGCCACCTGCAAGGAGGAAGGTGCGCGTGTGGCTGAACCTGAGCCGAGGAGTTTTGCCTCGGCAGCCTTTGAGCGGCCTCTCCCTCGGGTCCTTTCCTGAGCTTTGCTTTGCTTTTGTCCTCTTGCAGTTCCCAGACGAGACCCTGCGAAGCAGCGAGCTGCTCAACATGATCGTGGCTGTCATAGAATCCTTC
>NW_010404434.1:0-280 GCF_000710305.1 Buceros rhinoceros silvestris | reverse complement strand
GATCCAGGAGCTCCGTGGGTCAGGATTGCCCGAACGCCTCCGCTTCACGCACCGGCTTAAACCTCGACTCGAGGTTTTCCGCTCCGGGCTGGGGCACCCGGGCCCGCGGCTCTGGGTTGTGTCACCGCTGGCAGAAGCAGAGTGCAGGGAAGCTGTCGTATGTCTCTGCGATCCCAAGCGGGACTACACAAGTATTCAGTTAGTCTCTCTAGGTGGTTTTCGCACCGTCTTCAACTCGCCTCTCTCATGGATGGAATTGAGAATGGCCAGAGAAGGGCAC
>NW_010404433.1:0-1846 GCF_000710305.1 Buceros rhinoceros silvestris | reverse complement strand
TCCCTTGCTGGTGGGCATGTTTTCTTTGAGGAAAAAAAGACCATTTGTTTACGCTGTCATTTCTTCAGCCACCTGCCTCACCAACCCGGTGTCCTTCTGTGGTGGAGGGACTACATCAAGGCACAAGGGAAGAGCTACGCATGTCACCTCTCTGGACTGCTCCAAGCCCTTTGACATGGTCACCCACAACACCCTTCTGTCTAATTGAAGAGACGCGGATTCGAAGGGTGGGACTGTTTGGTGGATAAGGAGTTGGTGGGATGGTCACTTCCAGAGGGCAGTGGTCAACGGCTCAATGTCCAGATGGAGATTGGTGACAAGTGGTGTCCCTCAGGTGTCCATACAGGGCCCCTTGCTGTTTACTGTCTTCATCAGTGACACAGACAGTGGGATTGAGTACACCCTCAGTGAGTTTGCAGATGACACCAAGCTGGGTGATGTGGTTGACAGAGCTGAGAGACAGGATCCATGCAGAGCAACCTGGACAAGCTGGAGCAGTGGGCCCAGGTGAACCTCATGAGGTTCAAGAAGGCCAAGGGCACCCTGCTCTCATTGCAGATGTCCCTGCTTACTGCAGGGCGTTGGACTGGATGAGCTTTAGAGATCCCTTCCCTCCCACAGCATTCTGAGGTTTTGTACACCAGTAATTCCCACCATGTCACAAGTTAGAAGTCCTCAGCTCACACAAAATGCCGGTGTTCCCTTGCCGCCACTCGGGGCATCACAGTAAAGCTTCCGTGTGCGAGATCCGAAGGAAGAATTTTGACCAGAGTAAGAGACGGCCAAGGGTCAGGGAATGACCTTCTAACGGCCCTTGCACTGCTGGCAGCAGGAGCGGTGGCACAGCCCTGGGCTCCAGACGTGCTCTCCAGGGCCTTCGTCCAACCCCCTCCCTGTGCACACCCGGTGCTCATGCGCAGAGACACTGGAGGATGCACCCCCTGCCCCTCCTCCAAGAGAGTTCAAATGAGAAATAACCCAAATTAAAAATAAACAACACACAGAACCCCCAACGGCTGCACGTAGGGATCATAAAGCACAAAAATTAAACAGGGCACAAAATTAAACTATTCCATTTTTGAAGGTTACCCCAAATGCTTTTTGGTTCTGCTTTCTGCTTGCAAGCATCCTGGCTTGTGCCAGCACTGGTGTGGCCAGCAGGACCAGGGCAGGGATCATCCTCCTATACTGGGGGCACTGGGGAGGCCACACCTTGAATCCTGGGTTCAGTTCTGTCCCCTCACTCCCAGAAGGACACTGAGGGGCTGGAGCGTGTCCAGAGAAGGGCAATGAAGCTGGTGCGGGGTCTGGAGCACAAGTGCACTGAGGAGCGGCTGAGGGACCTGGGGGGGTTGAGCCTGGAGAAAAGGAGGCTCAGGGGAGACCTTCTGGCTCTGACAACTCCCTGACAGGAGGCTGGAGCCAGGTGGGAGTCGGTCTCCTCTACCCAGGAGCAAGTGGCAGGACAAGAAGAAATGGCTTCAAGTTGCAGCAGGAGTGGTTTAGGCTGGATCTGAGGAACAATTTCTCCCCCACTGGAGTTGTCGAGGCCTGTCCCAGGCTGCCCAGGGCAGTGGTGGAGTCCCCGTCCCTGGAGGGGTTTAAAAGACCTTGTAGATGGGGTGCTGAGGGACGTGGTTTAGGGGTGACTTGGCAGTGCGGAGTTTGTGGATGGACTCGATGACCTTAAAGGCCTTTTCTAACCCAACAGATTCTCTGGGGGCAGACCAGGTCAGAAGCTTCCCCGGGGGTTTGAGTTTCAAGAAGTACAAATTACATGATTGGTCAAGTATCTGGCAGGACAGAGGACGGATGTTCCCCCCAAACACGCTTCTGTGCTTAATCC
>NW_010404432.1:43757-63795 GCF_000710305.1 Buceros rhinoceros silvestris | reverse complement strand
AAAAAAATAAAGCATTTCTGTAAAAGATTTGCTTTTGATAAAAATATCTGTAGCAGTATAAGCTAGACTTTCTATCATTAAAACACTACCGAACAAGTATTTACAGAAATATAACCTAACTTTTGATTTATAGCACTCAGTTGGTTTTTTGTCACAGATTATGTATCCAAATAACTGTATAATAGACTTAATGCCATGCAGGAATGAATGAAGCAAATATTTTAAACAGAATTGTTGTTATTGACAAGTTACTGAGAGAGTGCAAAATTGGAAGACATTAAAATTTATAACCATGAAATCCTTTTTACAGTACCACTTGATATATCGTACTTTAAATCAATACCTGTCAAGTGTTTTAGGTAACTGTATGATGGTGTCATTTTAGTCTTCTACAAAAGACTGCAAAAAGAGAGGAGCTCTGTAGTGTTTCATATTTATATCTGGCTTCTCAGCATATAGTGCAGGTCTTTCTATAACGACGAAGTCAGCTGTTGAAGCTTATGGCAAGGTTTACTTGATCTTTTACATAAATATTTGTAAAACTGATGACCATTTATATAAGCAACACACCGACTTTAAGTCCACAGGTTCTGGTATTGTAAAACATCTTTCTGGGTGCGTATGCATGTGTGTGCGGATAAACATCGCCCCCCCCCCCAAAACCCCCAAACCAACAAACCACCAGTATGTACACACATATATATACTTATACATAAATATACGTATAAAAGATCTATTAATTTGGCTAAATTGCATTTGAAATAATTTGATTTTATGTAAACACACTCACTGAAGGAAAAACAGGCTGCTTTTAAGGTAACTGGAAAAGAAAATTTGGCTACAATAAGCAATGAGGGTCACAATAGCAACTAAATAGCTGGTAAATTCTTCGTGCTATTATTTCATTTGTTTAACCTTGAGTGAACATATTTTAGTATATTAAGACTAATTCCACCTTTCTAAATCTGAATATGGGAAAATCTAAGGACATATAACTATGTTGAATATTTTGGATTTGCATTAGTTTTGAGGATGGGGAATTTGTCCCTATGCATGCAAATACGAGTGTGTTCTCTGGCTAAGAGAGCAATTTGGAAGCCCCAGCTCACTTTAGTCCCGTTGATTTCAACAATTTCGATTCTCTGCTAAAAAGAGGCAGAGAGGGATCTCAAACATTTTGAAAGAACAAGAATCATATGTTTTGAGCTTGGTAATAAGGTGACATTTCAGTATTTTACTCTCATGTTATCAGAGGACTGTCAGTGGCAAATAAGATCTGCAGACTTCTGCTTTATACAAGGTCATGGATTAAGCTAAGACCCATTTGTAATTTTCTGTGATGAATATTAAATGGAAAAGGTTAGGGTGTTTCATTTATACAATTTTGGAATGAAATATTTTTGCTTTCAGTTTTGAAATGACATTTAATTTTAATAAAAACAAACAAGAAAGACCATGAAAATATTAGATAAACTGAAAGCAAAATAAACTAAAGAACAAGTGAAAGATTTTGGATTGACCTCGAATATATTTTCTCATTTTTTACAAAAAATATGAAAAAGCAGCTCTTTTAACTTATTTTAACAGATTTTTAAATTTTTTTTCCCCCAGCAAATCAAAAAAGTCAGTATTTCTCCATCCTTCATGGTTGGACTGGCTGTCAGGCTGTTTGCTGATTTTGGAAATGTGTTGATGATAGTTGCAGAAAGACAGGAGGCAAAGAGCAGGAGCTGTGAGTTCACCTTAATGAAGCGTGTAACTTTTATGGATCTTTACTCCTTGTATAGAAAGGCATGATACCTCTATGGCCGAGTTAGAAATTAACTTTATGCCCTAAATTGCCACACCTGACCTTTTTATTTGTCTCCTCTCTGGGTCCTATCCTGATGTCAGACAACTTCCGCCGTGAGGTCAGTGGGGTGCAATCCACCAACGTGTTTTATGCTGAGCATTTCTAGATTTCCTAAATTGGCAGCCTGAGTTTAGTATTTAAATACACATTAATACACTCTTCAAAAAGAGTGCACTCGAAGGTGCTAGGCATCTGCAACTCCATCTTCTGTCAACAGGAAGGTCAGATATTTACATTTTTTCAAAACCCAAGCCTTTCCTTAAGCTAGGAAATACTGGTGGACATTAGGTAGCCATCAGCAGGTGCCACCATTCAGGAGCTCTATTATTTTTCCAACTCCAATCGGAGACAAATAAAGGGTGGTAGCCCACATGGGCATGGATGCTGTAGCTGTGAGAAACTAACCATTTTGTCTCTGAAGCAAGCGCTGTTTTTGCAAATGTGCAAATGTTGAAACTCAGCAGACAGTAATGCAGAGTTTGTGCTGAAGAGTATGATTGCTATTCTCTCACTGGCATATTGAGATCACTTGAAAGAAGGGTTATTTTCTTCCTGATGCTTTAAAATGTCATATACCGGTAACTGTAAAACCATAGTTTGCTCAATGGCATCACCAGGGCTCATGCGTTTGGTAACAAAATCCTAAGAGATGTATTATTACTGTCTGTATATCCTGAATGATGCCAGAGACAACTGATGTAAACTGTTCGTCCTGTATGGTAGAATTCTCTAACGCATGTGTCAAATGGTTGATTTCTATTTCAAAACCCCAGTCTTTGGTGGCTGTACTGTCCCACCAGGGTGTCCGAGTGATCTGGTACACCAGTCACAGGGTAACAGGCTGCATTACAGGACGCTGGGGCAAGAAGCCTGCTGCTCTTTCTGTCTGCCAATACCCGTAGGTGTCACCAGCCCTTACCGGGAGGGGAGCCAGATGAAAAACAAATCAAAGAAAATAATAAGAAAATTATTTTTCCCTAGAAATTAGTGCACAAGATTTGCTTCTCAACTGCTTCACCAAAAAGGTATTTTTTATTAACTGTCATTTGAAAAAAAAATTGGAAAATGGCAACCACATATTTTAAGAAGCAATTGTAGAGCAGTCATCACAGAGTGTGTTATCGTCTTTCCTGTGATGGGAGGAATCACTGCGCAGTCTCTATCCCAACTTCTCTTCAAAAACAGTCACACGCTTCATGGGATGTGGTTTTAAAAAGCAGCCTGTGACTTTTCAGGCAAAATTTCCCGTCCCAATTTTAAAGGTCCTAATAAACATAGGAGTACTTGGTATTATTGAATTTTTTTAGTAAATGACCTGAAATAAAACCCAGGTTATTTGCCTAAGTGACAGTAAATGTAGCAATATATTTAAATTGAAGAAGCTATGCATTATATTGAGATATCGGCAGAAAGCCATACCAGTGAATCCCATTGAGGCACCTTCTTTTGATTGCCTGCGGAGCCCATCTTCATCTCGGAAATCGATGTAAACAAGGTCTATTGCTTGAAGGCCAAATGCCTTTGCTGTGACTATTATTTTTTGCCTGGCATACAGAATATCATGAGTTTCCTTACTGCTTGTTGCACCTACAGAAACAATGAAAACAAAGAAAGGCTGACAAGTGTTCTAAATCTTTCTATTTCAAATATTTCCTGTGTTAAAAAAGGGGAAAGTTTGAGATTTCATTTAATCATTTTAGAAAACAAAAGAGGGGTGCAAGGCTATATTGTCAAAATGATACTCCTCTGAGAATAAAAAAAAAGCTGCCTTAGCAATAACAATTAAAAAAAAATCTCTTTAAACACCAGCTTATAAAAGATTTTGATTTAGTTAGAATCAAAAGTTGTAAGCCCGAAGTCAGTGGAAGCTTTGGCTGGCAAGGACTGCTGATTTGAGACTAACATCAAGTAATTTTAAAATTTTATTATTTAATATAAATACTGTGAGAAGCATTACAGCAAGAGAAGATTTACACAAATTGATATACTGGGAACAACTAAACGGTTAAAAAATTCACACTGAGAATAGAATTGCACTTTCCTTCGTTCTGATTCTCGTCACAACTGATGTCCTAAGCCGAATATTTAAGCTTTTGCATATGGTTGAAAAAATGATGGTAGATGACTTCTGAGTAGCAAAAGTATTCATGAGACTTTATGTGTCCATAAGGGCACCAGGTAAGCAATGTGCTCATGTGAAGGTTGGTGTGGGAAAAAAAAAAATTCCCTTTCCTTAGGGTCACTATTTAGACACAGATTTCCAGATTGCGAGGAACGTTTTAGTAAAGCAATGCTCATTTTTTCACTAACACACTTACTTTACTTAAATGTTGCTAGGTCTGCACTTTTATCTTTAAAATGAATCAGATTAATAAGAAGCTAAGCGGCCTCTCGTAAAAGAAATTATGAAATTATTTTTATTTTTGAGGAAGACTAATAGTGTTTTCACATGAATACATGGCTGTATTGATATGGGATGTATTTAAAATAAATTTATGAAAGCAAAATGTAGCAGGAGAGTATTTGTTCACGATGTCAAAAGCCTGACTGATAATTGCCTGTAAAACAGTGATAAAGCAGACACCAAAATTTTAGGACTTTAAATATAGTTCTTAAAATCAAGTGCATGTTTCTTATGGATATCATATCTTAAAATATTTTCAGTGACTCAACAGGTTGTTTTCTTTTTTTTAATTGATTTTTTCGTACTGCATGGTGAGAAGCACAAGAAAGTGTCGGTACCCTATAACATACAGGCACTGCATTTTAATTTGCCAGTGATACATTCGGTGTTGAAAAAAATGATGGAGAAAAGTGAAAATGTAAAATGCAAATGCAAGTGTTGTCATTACTTTAATTATTGCCGTTGGAAAAGCAATGGCCATAAAATCACATTGGGCTTCTCCAACGTGAATGCCATACGTTAACATCTATAGTAAACACACAGGTAACAACCTATACTGGCACGGAAATCCTCTCCTCCAAAGACGACTGCGTCCAAATGAAAGCCAACCCGGGATCCTGTTCTCAGTGCTTCTTCACAAACAGCCTTCAAATGAGAACAGAGTATTAATTTCTGTGGAAATGCAGGATGCAGAGAGACTACAGAGGATGTGACAGCAACTCAGTGGTACCAAAATCCTTCAGCTAAAATTGCTCCTATTAAGCAAAGCCATTGTAGGTGCTCGACTATGCACAGTGTTTTAAAAATGACTCAGCAAAAGAGAAAACATTATCTTTCCCTGAGCACCTACGTGTCTAGTCTGTGTAAGTGCAGGAAATCGCAGCAGATTCCCTACCTTCTGGTTGACATAATGCCCTGGGTATTACTGCGATCACTACTGCAGACATTTATGTAACGATATGAAACAAAACATTTGGAAATACTGCTTAAAAGCAAACAAAAAGTATTACATTCAATTAGTTTGACATGTAACTTGTCTGTGTGGGAAACAGAAATAAAGATCAGAATATCTTTTATTAAATCAACAATAATGATGAGAGTTTTAAATGGTTGTAGATTCCTTATAGGATATAAGGATTTTTTACAGCCTTGCCAGTTTAAAGTCTTCTGCTACATATAACAAAAAGCTGGCTAAGGAAGTTGAAAATGCAACAAGTGCTGTGGAAAAGTATTAAAATAAAAGCAAGAAAAATTGTGCTGCTGTAGCTATTCTATGAAGAAGTGCATTTTGAAAATATTACTATTTTATATCGATATTTGGATAATATTAATTTTTTTTAAGGCTAAGGTATGTAGAGAGAGACAGATGTAATTACCAGATCTGCTAATCGATGTTCTTCTACTAGCAGCTGGTGGGACAAGAAATTATTCTTTAACAGAGTGCTTTAAAAGGCAACTCTCCTGCCAACATCAGGAACTGCAATACTAAAAATTCCTCTATAAAATACTGAAGGTGAAGAAAAATCTCAGCTGGTTTAAAATACTTAATTCTGTGTATGCATTTCAAACAGGAGCGTGTTTGGTTACTCCTTTATTACGTTCCTAGATATGTTAGCACGTGTTGTAAGATAAATGGCTGTATCAAACGAGCTGGCTGTCTGTGAGGCCTGCTGGTACTTCTGGAGGTACTTATGATCTGTGTGTCTTCAGCTGGTCCGAAACTTTTCTGTTAGAGCTTGGGAGGGGATCACTGAATTCCTGGTGCATGCATGAGATCTTCTGTTTAGTTTCCACGCTGCCTTGCCTTTCTGAAAAATCTGGACTTTATAGCACAGGTTGGGGTGTAATTCATATTGAAATGCACTTTAAAAATAAGATTTGATCTAAAATTACCGTAAAGAAGGAGCATGTTCCTCGGGTGTTTCCTATTTTCAAAATCAATTATACTTCTAATTTATCATTATACACCCAGCCATACACAAAAACCCACAATGAAATTTGGTTGTAATGTTCTCAGTAGAAACCATTATAAAGATGCCAGTTTATCAATAGTGAAATGATGACTAATTCTTTTTTCTAATTACACGTTATACAAAAGTTGAGTTCGATAGCTACTAAAGAGGCAAACGTACTGCCATGCTGTGAGTATTCCCAATCTTTGGAGAAGTCCGTTTTAACACACTCCAAGTGTGTTAAAAATGGTAACAGTAATGCAGCGAGGTTTTGAAATTCAGCATGGACTATCTGGAACTGTTCTGTCACTGAAATACTTGGAATTTATGAAGGCCTTTACAATAAACCATGAGAGTTCAACGTACAAATGTTTTAGGGAACAGAACAATATGTTTAGCATATTTTAATCTCTCTTCCTTGATGAAATTAGGGGGACAGTGGGGAGTATTCTGCTTATCCTGGTTTGCTGAGATGGCAAAATATGAACACTTCAAGACCTGCTTACCTTAAAATTGAGCAAGCCCACTGCAGTTTCCACAAAGGGGATAAAATTCATTGGTTCTACAACTGTTCGGCCTTTTAGGTGATGTAAGAATTTGTCTGAAAACTAAAACTAGACAGTATCAGCTATCAGAGAGGAAAAAAAAGGAACAGTCTACATGTATATACAGCGTGTTGAATTTTCACCTGTAACAACACCCATCCCCACCACAAAAACTTACAATTAAAAAAAATTAAACCAGCTTTTAACGAGGCCTGCTCCTTGAAACCGCATCATTCCCATACATTTCTAAGTTTGGAGGTTGGTTTGCAAAAAAAAAAAAAATCCAGGCTTAGCACCTTTCACCCTGGCTTAGTGAAATGCAAATCCGCTGGCCCCGGAAAACAATGAAGTGCTGCTGTACCTGAGGTCCGGTTTTGTTTCAGGTCCAGCACTGCCATCACTGGAAGCGCTCCCCAGCCTTCTAAGTGGCATCCGTATTATTCATTAAGGCACCGTTACCCTTTTGTTCAATAGGCTTTTCTTCATAATTTTTTAGCTTACCTAGGAAGGCCTTAAAAAGGAAGTTTAATTCTTTGAAGACCAAAGCTTGCCAATTTTTTCCATGAGACCAGTTCACAGCTAGCTCTGAGCTGCCAGTGGGGTAGCCCAAATTCCAAAATCTATCATCTGGAAACATACAAAAGCTCTTGCACAGATTTTTCCCCTTTCAAAAGGAAAAAAAAAAAAAGGGGGGGGGGGAAACTCTCAGCCCTATATTGTAAATCTATTATGTATATTGTTTTCTAAAAAAAAAAAAAAAAAAAAAAAGGGGGGGGGGGGGGAAACTCTCAGCCCTATATTGTAAATCTATTATGTCTGTCCAGATCAAGCAATTTGTGTGGAGATAAACATAATGCAGGTAGGGCAAAAATTTGTTAGTAAATAAAGACAAAAATAACGTATGCATATATTTTAAATTTAAGGAATATTCGACTATTAATGGATATCAAAGGAAAGGGAATTTTAATCATCTCTCCATTCAGTCTCAGTTGGGTAAATCATATCTAAGAGATTTGCATAAATATAAACCATCAAAGACTTTTCATCTTCAAAGGGGGTTTCAAGACCCTATAAGCTTTGTACTGTAATCATCGCAGGTCACAACCCTGCAGGAATAAGGCTGCTATGGCAACATAAAAAACTAATGCTTAAGGCTTAGCATAATATTCTGACTAATAGAAAGGAAACTCATTTTAAAAGCTGGCAGCCTATTTACCAGAAGCTGGATTAGAGGTGTTATTTCCCCTTTTAGCTTCCCCCCATTGCCCCTCCCCAAAAGAAGGAAAATCTAATCACCCAGATCTTGAAAAAAAAGCTTTCCAGCAATTTGCAGTAACTTTACAATTAGGCCAAAATAAATCACAGCTTTCTTCAATGAAGAATTCTGCCCTTCCCATCCCTGCTTTGCATCATCACCATGGCCCTGCCAGTAACTTTTCTTTGGGGAGGAGAATTCCACCCAAAAATGTGCAAGGAGGAAAAAAAAAAAAAATCAATGCAATTCCAATGTGCGAGTGTACAGTATGGCAGGGCCCTGCCAGTAACTTTTCTTTGGGGAGGAGAATTCCACCCAAAAATGTGCAAGGAGGAAAAAAAAAAAAATCAATGCAATTCACATGTGCGAGTGTACAGTATGGCAGGTACTACAGCGACAGAAAACAGTAGACTTCATACAGGCTACTGCAGAAAATGAGGTAATAAAATGGCATAAGCGTATATTCTTAAGGCTCCTATCTGATTTTTAATTATCAAGTGAAACAAAAAGAAAAAAGCACTACTGTGTTTATATTTTAGGTGCAAATTAAAGCAGTGGAGTTCTTACTTTATTGTAAAATATTTTAAAAGTCACACTCCTGGGATTTTTGCTATCTTTTGCTTTGAAGGTAAGCAAAAAGAAAAAAAAGGCACTTTTAATTAAATATTGTCTCCCTTCCTCTGCCTTTTAAAAAAAAATTAGCAAAAAACACCAATACAAAAGGTAACGAGTGGAGAAGTTTCAATTATTTCTTTTTTTCCCCAAAAGGAGACGATTAAATGTTTCCGGCTTGGTAAAGTGTTCATTTCAGGGAGAAAGGGGGAAAAAAAAAAAGAAGGCGGAGGGAAAAAAAACCCACAAAGCTTGGGGAGGGGATGAAGTAGCAAGGCCTCAGCAATTCTTTCAATTCCAGTGCACACCCAATAGTGTGTTGGGAAGAATGCACACTGGTCAGGATTTGTGGGAGAATTGTCCCGCCACAAAGGAGGGAGAGTTACGCTTGTTATAGTCCAATAAGCCATGCCAGTCAAACAAGTACCCACACTAGGGACAAAAGGAAAGCAAGAGATTCTCACACAAAAGAAAACAAGTAAGCCCATCTTTTAGTTGTGCATCAGCCTCCAGGTTTTCTGCTGCACATAAATAAAAATGAAGGGGGAGGGTGTACGGGGGGGAGGGGGGCAGAAATAAATATCTTCTGGGAGGCTGAAAAATCATTCTGGAGTGAATTTTGGGAGAATTGGGAAAACGAGGCAGCAGCATTAAGGCAGAGCGTGCTCTTTGTGTGCAAATGTTGGGCAAAATGAGAGGGAAGCAAAAGGTGGACGGTGAGGCAGAGGCTGTTGGGGATGGCTTGTTTTCCATGACAGAAATCAAAGTTAGGGAGAGAGAAGGTGGAATAGGGTGAGGGGCACAAGGAGACCCCTTATCCCACCTCACCGCAAAACCTACTTGGTAGCAGCAAGAACCTTGCCATTTTGGAAGCATGAATATTCATTACTGACAAGTTACGTCTAACACTTACAAGGCTGTAAACCCTGAGAGGTATACTATGGTTAATTTAATTAAATGTTGGTGGAAGGGGACGACGTCCCTTCCTTCACAAGCAGTGGAGGCTGAAGGGACAGAGCCATGGGACGGATGGGGCTCACCACATACCCAGTGTATTTGCTCTGTTGTACGCTTATGCCTGATCTCAACGGTTTGATCAAGGATAGATGCTCAGATTAAAACAGATCTTAACACATCTGCCTGCCTTTCATCACAGCTTGCACGCATGCTAGTTGCTCAGCTACTGGTGTGCAAAAATATAGAAGTGAATAATTAAGCTTTATTCCTTTACTGGCATATTACAGCAATAACGGCATATCTAAACAAACATCCCCCCTTCTTGATGATTTAAACAATTATAGCATAATTAGGCCTATTTCAAAGTTTTCTTAAGTAATTTGACATGCCAACCATTTACATTTCAGGTTTTTATTGGCTGAAAAGTCAGTCGTGAAACACAAACACACCTGTCAGCAATTAAAAAGGAAGAAATAGAGAACTGTTCAGGAAATAATATCTGTGCTAATTAAAAACACTAGTTAAAAGCTTCCTGTTTGTTCCTCCAGTTGCCCCAAGGAGTGACCTTCCCCCCAACCCATTTTTTTATATGTTGCTAACGTGGTTTCTCCATCTCCTGCTTACAATGCATGTAACTAAGGCTCATGGACAAAGACAGCCATTTTGCTTGTTAGGATAGTTAGAGAAGAGTCAGATGCTTATGCTTCTGCTTTTGATAACATACTCTGACGTCAATATTAGTTCTTCATTGGCTGTGGGAGAAATAAACATGGTTTTCTTCATAAATGCAAGGTGTTCCACGCGTGCTTTTTACACAGCACAACTTACACACATTTAAATGGATGCATTTCACAATTACCTTAGCCAACCAACAGCATTATATGGTATTTGCAGCCTTTCTCATAACTCAGAGTCATTCATCTCTATGCCTGTGTGAACTTAGCCCCATAGCTTCGTCCAAAAGCTACTGTGTTGTTGGTACTCACCCATCTTATCTCTTCAACATTTTCAACCTTTGGCAGCATCATGCTTGAAGGAAGTGTCTTGGACTGCAAAAGCACCTCTAGATCTTCTTCTGCAAGACCACTGGACACGGAGTTTATCCTAACACACTTTTCAGTGCGGCCAAAGTCAAACTCTTCAAGGGTTTTCACAGCAGTCAGTCTTGCTTCTCTCTACCATACACATGAGACACGAGAAGAGAAAAAGAAAGCATATTTTCTATTGACAGAAAAGTGCACTGAGCAGAAAACTTGTTGAAATGATGTGGGAAAAAATCTAGGCAGTCAGTATGTTGGTGTCCCCAAAACGTCTGTCACTCTTGGACTTCTATTAGAAGCAGTCATCAGCAGCACCTTGCAATTTTAGCTTCCTTGTTTCTTTATATCTGGTAAATAAAATGGTGGAGTTTTATGTGTAAGTATTTTTACACCACCACTTGTACAAAACAAGATCTTTGTGTGCACTCATGCTGAACACGTCTAAGAAACACGAACCTTTACTCTAACCACAATGTGTGTTGCACTAACTGCCTGCTCTCACAAAACCGGCATGTTACTAAATTTGCATAAAACAATCAATTTTTTGTAATTCATCTCTATACTTCCTGAACGTCAGTAAGCACAGATGTACATATACCTTTTTGGTTTTGCTATGTAAGTATTCCTTTTCTCCATGTGTCCAAAGTGTATTAAAGCCCGTGATAGAGTTCACAACTCATATGTGAAAAGGACGCCAAAATAACTTGGAGAATTTTTTTGAACTGCGTAAAAATTATTCTCTTGCTGGCACAAAATAAAACCGCCGAAGACACCTGCTTCCTGTTGCTGTTCACTAATTTCGTGAATGTAAATTTACAAACCTGTGCAATAGTCAATTGGCATGAAGAACCCTTGCATGCTTTTTTGAATTTAAATGCATTTTTTGGCTTGGAGAAGAAGTGGGGCAAAGGAGGGTGCTGGGTTCCCTGCTTCCTGCCAACTGCAGTTTCAACCCCAAATTCCTTCCACTTGCCAACAGCCCCTAACAAATTCTCATTGTCAAAATGCACACTTGTCAAAAGTCATCTCATTTGTGAAGAGATTTTATGGGGCTAATAAAACTTTAAAGCTCCTGACTCACAGACGTTCAGGAATGACTTTAACAATACGCAGTCGCTGAATAGAGATGCTTTTCAAGAAAACGGTCAAACTCAGGGAGAAAAATAATAATAAGAAAAATTATCAAAGTTAATATCCAGGCTAGTACCAATCAGCAAGACAGCACATGACGGTAGTTTTAAATCAGAGGGATGCAAATCTCTGCTGGCAAGAGGGGCAGAGGCGGTTTCCCAATGTGGTCTGAGTTAAACAGTGTGAGGGAACAGTAGCTTACAGTTGTCAGGTCTGATCAGAACAGGGTCTCCCAGGCCAGTTTAAGACAGCTCTGCAGTGTACTGATTTACAGGGCTGGGACCCCTGATAATTAGGGTAAGTTTAGGGAAAAGCAAGTGATGGCTCTAAGTGGTTAAAAGGAAAGAATAATGAAGCAGAAAGTTAATGAAATCTGAAGCAAACAGCCTTCAGCAAGGGGCTACTAGCCGTGCTTCTCCGAAGGTTGGGAGCATATGCCAGTCAATCGGACAGACGGGAACAAGGCGCACATGTACGCATCCCTGTGCTGCGATCAAGGGCCACGTTCAGAGGTAATCTCCGGAAAATACAACCCGAAATGTTCGAACTGCTGTGAATGGACTCTGACTGGGGCCATTAGGAAAGCCACACAAAGATGCATGCAGTTTACTACAAACACGTCCAGCTGGAAGACAGCTCCGTCTCACAGCCGTCTGAAATGGTTCTTCCGAATTAGGTAAACTGAACCATATGATGCCAATACTGGGTAATACAAATCCCCTATATTTTCCTTCTCTGACCAGGGATAATGGTTTTCTAGGGCTGGGCTGAAAGTTTCTGGATGTGATGCAGACGGGTAGCTTAAAAACATGCTCCAAACCAATTCATGCTTTTAATTAAAGTCAGATTATCACCGTTTCAGCACACACTGATCCAATTTGCAAAAGAAAGATCTCCCCAAATTATCCACTAAGGCAGCATCCAATTCCAACTGAAGGCACATCTCTAGCAAACTTAAAGCCTAATTCGTTATGATTTTTTTTCAGATTATAATAATGAGCAGTAGACGGTCTCATTAGCTATTTTTCTCCTCAGGCTGCAAACTCCCTTCCCAAAAAAGACAGATCATGTCTTTCTAGGTATATTTCCATACAAAACACTTATTAACAGGCTGTTGCTGTTATCAATTTACATAAACTAAATGTGCAGCCCTCTGGTACGTATCCCAAAAATAACCAACAACTTCACTGAATTTATACCAACCAACAAACATGGGGAGGGGGTTGTTGTTTTTTCCCATATTTTAATAGAAAATATGTTGCTATGTTAGTTAACACACCCATGCCATCTGTTGGGTTGAGAATTGCTGCATTTTCTTAGCACCACTACATTTTAGATCTGTCTGCCTAGATACCCCAGGAATGGAAACGTTTTCCCTTCCATGATAAAATACGTTTAGTCACTATAGTTTTCACATCAGGAATCAATTTATTTTTTTAATTGTGGAACAAACCGAGAGGACCTCACTGCCAAAGTCAGAGGGGGCTGACTCTGTGCCTACCCTTCTTACAAGGGACAAAACCCCATTGATGTTAGTGGGGTGTATCAGGTCCCCACCCAGGCTTCCAATAAAACATTTCATGGGTAAATAAATAACCGTACTAAACCCTCTAACTAAATGTATTAAAAACATGGAGGAAACGGAGAGCCCTCTCTGTCTCATTACGCAGAGAAACGTAGATGCTATTCTTAACTGCAGGAACCACGCAAAGGCTAAAATTTCAAGCTAGATAAACTACTTCAACATTATAACAGGAGAGGAGAAAGTAGTCCTTGATACAATAATGTCTTTATAGTAGTAGATGAAAGAATAAACACATTTTCTAAATACTATGTAAAGACTCTGCCAAGAATGGTCAAACTAGAATTTTTAAGGAGTGGTGAAAGAAACTATCTACCCTATTGTTCACATGAGAGCTACGTCATCAGATAATACTGTCATGAATGAATAGCTGATAAATAAATCTGATCGCTAGGTAAATGATTCCATCCCCAGGTAGCTTGGAATCTGCTATCTCCCTATTTGGTCCCATGCGGGTTGGGTTTTTTATCAAACCAAACAAGAGAGAAAGACAACAGAGAGCTCAATAGTAAAGAATGATATTATTAAAATGCACTAAAGTTGCAATTCATGATGTAAAACCCACTGGGAAAAACCCCTGTTGGTCATGGTGGCTACTTTAGCATCCCTTCTGTTTGGTTCTGAGGAGGACATGAGAAGATGTTCATTACCACGCACAGCTACACCAACTGAAGAAGATAAAGGTAGCAGTGGTGCAGCACCACCGACAAATCCGCTGCCACCCAGACACACAGACGCTGAAACTAAAGACGGAATACGTGTGTTGCCGGCTCGATTGGCACCGATTAAACCTAATAACCAACCACCTTCATGAGTTCCTAGCTCTGAATTATCAAATCTGCAAAGAAAACAACATCCGTCCACTTTTACACTCCGGTGGAAGAGGTGGTCCCTCGCGGCGGGGCTGCGCAGTCTTGCCATCTGGAGAATAAATCGAGTGTGAAGTACAGTATAGTTTGGGACCAAGCTCCGTGGCAGCAGCCCAGCAGTTAGTTCATTAGTCCCAAACTTGTGGGGATTAGTGCGGTATCAGCTCTACTGTTGGATGGGATCAGGCAGGCAGAGTGCAAGAATTGGGGAAAGGGGCGTTGGCAAAGAAGAAGCCCCTTGGGCTTATTTATAAAATTACGCACTATAAGTGCGCCTAAATAGGTGCCTGTGGTAGCAGTATTCTCATTGTTTCCTATGAGCTGAATTACGACCTTTCCTTCTTTCCTTTTCTTCCCCCTCTTTTTTTCTTTATACGTCAAGACATAGAAATTTCCGCTTTGAAACAGAAGGAATGCCACAGAGCTGGAAGCTCAGCCACCCACTCACCCTGGACGCACTGTTAATACAGCAATAATGAAGCAAACACGGTCAGATTAACAAAATTTTGGGGACTGCAATAGCAGATGGGAAAACGACATTTTCTTTCTTTTCAAACTGGTACGATACCTGACAAACGAGTTTTCCAGCACTGTGATTTCTAGACCTGTCTTATTTTGGGGACAAAATTTCTGGTTTGCTTTATCTTTCTTGCCTAGTCTTAACCCCCTTCCCCCCTTTTTTTTTTTTCTCAAGACCTTTAGGTCTTAATGTAAAGATAGTGGGTATACTCACAGATACGTTTATGTACAGATCTCATCCTATTAACATCTTTCAAGTAATAATTCTTCGTATGGAAATGTAAATACATGATGCACTAAAATGGCAGGCCACAACCTATCATCCTCATTGGCATAGTAAGTTTGCATGTTTCAAATGACAGAGGAAAAATTAACCACTATAATCACAATTCAAGTTATTTTTTGTGACAGGTCTGACATGGTAAAAACATACAATTATGCATTAATGTTACTTTCCTCGAGTGGTTTGTTTACAGGACTTGACATTGCTGAATCTTTCGTCATTTGTATTAGCGCATGCCTTACGAATGCGTTTCTCAAATAAGATTTTGCAGAAGCGCACATATATTGTATACCCACAGCATTTTTTGTTTGAAATTGAGTTTCTGCAGAGGGAAAGGCCAACACTTTCACATGCTTAATTCTCTGTCAGTGAAGTGATGCTATAAAGAATGATACTTCATTTAGTTTCAAATTCACAGGTGAGGTTGGCAAGAGAAAAGACAAATTACATTTGTTTTTAAGGAAATAAAGAGAACTGCAACCATGGAGCAGATTGTTTCTGAGAGTATGAGACCTGCCTTCTACCTTACATGCACCAGGTACTTGTGAGAATAAACCTTTGAAATAGCAAATACTTATTTCTAGTCAGTCTCATTAGACTGAAAACCTGATGTAAAATACGTGTACATCGCAAAGCCTTCAAGAAGCTGTTATAAAGTAATTTTCTACAGTTACTTTTGAACAGATTATCAGTTGAAAAGGTTTTAAAGAGTCGGGAAATTTTAAAACACATTTTCTTTTGGTTCAACAGGGAACACGCAAAACCCACCATATAATCCTAAATGAAAGAAGGGGCAGGAGTGGGGAGCAAGAGGGAGAACAGGGTCTCCATTGAGTGTGTTGGTGTTTCTCCTCTGCAGTTCAGGCAAACGTGTTTTAGAGCACTGCAAGATCCTGATTTTTCCACTACTCTTTCCTGAAATCTTCAAATTCTTTCTTTAATTATTATTTGGTCTATTCAAGCCTTTTCTTTTTTTATATCAACCTTTCACTAGTCTGAAAGAGAGATTCTTCATGACATAATGAGTCATCTAACAGTGCATCTCTAGCATCTGCTGCTTTTCTCTCTGCTCTGCTAATTGTCTTTACATGCAGTACATGGTCTAGCAACACTAAAACGAAGCATACTTCAGCGGTCAGCATTATGAACTAAGCTACAATGTAGTTAGGTTCTGCTGAGGAATCTAAATTTCTATGCCCTTTTTCCTAGAAGTTTCATTCCAGATCTAGGAATGCATCAGTGCTCCTACCAACACTATTTGACCTGTAATTTTAAAGGACAAGATCTCTTAAAGCTGTTTGTGAATAGCTGGGAGCTGCTTGCTGCCACATAAGCTTAGTAAGCCTCTTCCTCTCTCTACCAGCATGGACACTGTGGATCCTGAAGATATTAGGTGGGGTCTGTCCCACATCATCAGAGTTGGGCAATTTCCATATACGATGATTGTGCGATGGCCTGTCTTCAGATGCTGTGAACGTGGGGAACAAAAAACCAAGAACCTGGGGTCTACCCAGCCAGCAGTACAGGACACAGGGCTCATAAATCCCAGAAAAGCTTTAGGGGTGCTCAGCTATGTAAGTACTACATTTTTGCTGAGCTGGGGTATCCAAGGACATGTATATTAGTGCAAGTGTTGGGTTGAAGTGCACAAATTGTGTTTAAGATATTTTTCTGACTTGCATGTATCTCATAGAAATTTAATCAGAGGCTAGTAGGCTGCTAGAATGAATCACACATAGAAATATTCACACAATATGAGAACTTAGCATAAATATCTCAGTAGCAAAAATAATACAGCAAAAATAAAGCACATTGTGTGTGTGTGTGTGTACATAAATGGAGAGGCTTGTACCTTAAGACTATGTGTACAGAAATATTTCAGAAGGTTTTTTTAATGGCAGTACTATACACAACAGTTTCAATAAAAGAAAATTCTGTTCATGTACGTAGGCAGCTATTCTTCTGTCTGCCAACTTTTATAAACACTTACAAAAGAGATGTAAACAACCTTTCAATTAAGACAAATCAAGCTAACACTAATTTAAGCTGGCTGCAAGATGTAGTCTCTTTACTCTTTTCTCTGGCTTTCTGAGGATGCTTTTGGTTTTGTGACAGATTAGCATTCACAAATGAAAATTCTTTAGAAGTCTTAGTGTTAATTAGTCTTTCTGGACAGTCCAAATGAGCTGCTGCATGATGAAATGAGACCACAAAATAATCTGATGTATCAATAATAAAAACAAAAGGCTATATCTCTTTCATACGGCACAAGAACTTACCTGTATGTTATGCTCATTTTTTATTTAAAAATATTCTAGTTTAATGTATATTTATTTGGCATGATGTACTAAATTATTATGGAAAAAGAGTAAATTTAGGTGTCCAATTTTATTTTTATAATGTATCTTTTTGTTAATGCTGATAATGAAATACATTGCTGTCTGTCAAAAGTACAAGTGCTTTAGCAAACTATCAATCCCTGTTCAGGAGCTGATTTCAGATGCGGTGATTCAAAGCGAAATATGGATCAAATGTTTTGAAGATTGGCAAATGGGTACCATCAGAAGCACGTTTAAATACTGTCTCAATTATTTGATGAATTATGTGCAAAAATTAATTAAAGCCAAATAAAGTAGACATTAAACAGTGTGGAAAGTTAAAAGCAAGCTACAGGCAAATGAAAGTTTATCAGAAAGAAAACAACTGGCGAGAGGCTTACGCCTGCTTGTACTGAAGGAGCCAGCATCTGCTCCAAGCTGCTCAGAAGCTCCTAGGAATGAAGAAGGCATTAAGAAAAATTAGGTCAGCTGTGCCATGGCTTCCTTCATCCTTCCTTTTTTCTGGAAGAAACTTTTCCTAGCCTACATGCAGTCTCAATAAAACTAAGTGTTTCAAAGAAAACTTGGAATTTGTGTATGTTTTTCAGTACTGTGCAGTAGTTCTTAACAGCTCTTATCTCAGTTTTCATTAAGTGTTTTATCTGCATTGCTAAATTAGCAAATTAATATTCTGTAATGTGATCCAAGTCTCACAGAATATTCCTTAACTCCAAGTGTTTACCAGTCATGTCCATACTAAAATGATACTTGTGCTAAAAAGCTCTCATACCTTCATCTTCAACTTACATTTTAAAGTTAAGTGGTATCACCTTGTAGACGCATGTGTTTCCATGTAACATGTTTAGCATGGAATTTACGACAGTAACTGTTCACTTAGGTGTCTTACACTGAGCAGGGCACCCCCAGGAAGTCCTCCTACCAGCTGGGTTCTTGTGCCATCCAGAAGGGGAATTCTTACACCTTTTCATCTCACAGGCAATTTTTTAAAGTAGAGACTATCTCATGCAGGGATGTAACTCATGTGCCCTTGTTAGATCGTATCATTCGTATCAATTTCCATTCACAGAACCTCTGAGGAAATCAATACCATCAGATAATTTAGCTCCCAGCTTCACCTGAAGGTCTTGGTCCTCAACTGCCCACAAAGCACAACTGCTCATTTATATCCAGATTCACTCCAATCATCTATTTCCTCCAGACCGAAACACTGGTGTGGTTTTAGAGATGGACCTCTCCAGGCATCACGCCCAAAGAGCGTTATGAACAGAACTGCACCAAGTTCAGTTGCCTCTATCCTGCTCTGTCTTGTGATGCTGCTCCAGCAAGGCCTGTGTAACTTCAAACATTCACGTGCTATTTTCCCATGCCCCAGGCATGGCACATATCCTCAGCCAAAGGTTAAAAAGCCCCATGTTGATTTGGCATGCTGCTCATATTATTTCAGATGCTGGAACTGAAGAAAAAACACCCAGAAAAACAATCATAATGTAGGTCCATCAAAGCCCCGCTCTGTGTCATGGGGAGACCCAGACCCATGTGCTCTGTATCTATCACTGCAGTCAGTCTGCTCTAGAGGTTTAGCTCTATGCAATGTGGACATGATCCCCTCAGCCCCAGTAGGTGAGGGCACCAGGGATCTCTTCTTGAATCAGATGCGTTTAGTATTGTAGAAGTAGCCTGTAATTGCAGTAATTATTTCCATGGGAGAATAACATTAGGAGAGCATGAAAGTAATTTTAGATGTTTTTAAGTTTAGAAGCTTGAAAGAAGTAGATGCCAGGAGCACTGAATAGATAGCTCTCCATGGGGATGTTCAACATAGGAAACTTTGATCTAACAAGCTTCACGCTAAATTGACACAACTCTTGCCTTTCTGCAAAGCAAACTTGTTTCATACATATACTTCTCACCCAGTCTTAACAAAAACCCACCTCGTTACACCAGATTTTGCCAGAAATCCTTCTTTATCAACCAGAAAGTCATCCTTCTGATAGAAATCCCACTTGGATGGGTGCCTGGGGTGAGTCAAGGAAAGCAAACATCCCACTCCACCCCAAATGCGGGTTTTAGCACCTCTTGTAGGCAACGTTTTCTCAGATCTGCTAATGATGTGACGAAGCTTGTTACAACTAGCTGTTCACTCTCGGCAGAGCTGCTAAAGGAAGGGCAGCAGTACAAAAACAACTGCATCCTCTTCTTTCCACCCCCACACTCCCAAAGTGAGAGAGGGGAAACAGCAGCAGAATGCCATGTCCCAATGTCCCTGCATCAGCTGTGACATGGGCAGGCTGAGCACTCATATAAAATAAGACTAACTCCATGACTCATACATTCATGGCAGGGAGTAAGGACCTTTTAGAAATTACTTCACTTGTTTTCTGTGGTCTAAACCAAACCTGACAATGTGAATCTTTCCCTGCCTAGACCTATGATCAGTGTTAAAGGAACTGAGGATTTTCTCCAATTTGAAAGAGGGACCTGAGGAGGTGGTTATTTTCTAGGTGGAATCTCCCCTGTGTCAACCCTATGGCTGTATTATGGTATTTGTACATCATCGATAGTTGTACTGTACTTATAGACATGTAGAGAAGAAATCTTAATTGCTTGTTGGTGTTCTTCAAAACATTTTAAATTCCTCATTTAGCTATTTCTGATTGTAGTGGGACAAATTGATGGAACTTGTAACATTTCTTTCCCT
>NW_010404432.1:36778-43662 GCF_000710305.1 Buceros rhinoceros silvestris | reverse complement strand
CTTTAACTCCATTTTTTTTTCCTGGTGAAATAAATTAGTTTTAAATGCTAGGCTGACTGAGAAGGTGCTCTTTAGTGGGGCTTCTGGAATACCTGCAAAGTTTAAAGCAAGGTTGGTGCGTATTGCCCAATAAAAGTATAAGGTAAATCAGTGTATTTTATTTCTGTAAGATCTAAGCAGTTCCTACTCTCTTCTGCTTATTCCCACTCCATGCTCCACTTTTTCCCTATGCAAGCATTTCCAGTGCAACTGTTTCTTGAGACAAGATGCAAACTGGATCACTGATGCAATCTCATTAGAAAAACTCTGATAATTTTTTTTCTGTGTGGGAGACCAGGGTTTTTTTTACTGAGATCATTTCATCAGCCCTGTTTATAGCATGGCCATACAAAAACTGCATCACCGCAAGCAAGGGGGCTGCAAAGGACAACGACAAGGAGCTAGGAAGGGCAACATGGGAAGAACTTCTTGAGCTGTTTTTGCCTTCAGAGCCAACCATATAAGCACATGTCATTTCACTTGTTTTGTGCTAATGAGGAGAGCAGCAGGTAGGAATCAAGCAACTGCTTGCACCTCATAACAACCATCATTACGAGCCCCCATTCTTACATCCATATATTTATCCTTAATGTTACCTCAGCATAACTGGCTGGGGCATCTGGAAGCAGCGCACCTTGTTAAATCACTGGTTACTTGACCAACACAACTTTTGCCTTGCCTTAGGTTGCTCCCTTCATAACATTTTTCCAGGCCTGAACATATGGGCTCCTTCACCTATGTTTTCATTATCCACTCTTAGATCTGTCCAAGTCCAAATCCAACATGGATTGCATCCACTTCAAGCAGTCTGTCAGGCTTTGAGCTCAAATCCTTTATGTCTGCCCTATCAGGTATTTTTTCTTACTTTTTGGACAATGACTGTCAAATGCAATGCCCATAAAAGACTAAAAGATAGGTTCAGCTTTGGACTATTTCTTAACACATATAATAAATGCTGAGGCCGGCCTGGACCTTGCCTTTGTACTGATTTAACTACTTTGAATTTAGTTGACACCAATAACATTAAGTTGATACAAAGCTTTGGTATGCATCTGTTGGCCAAAATGCTGCTAGCAGTAGAATTTATTTTCCCCTGTGAATGAACTTCACGGACAATCAGGATTTTACAGCAGTATAATTGCATTCATACAGTACTACTGTTTTTACTACAGTGATAAAATGGAATTCAGTATTCACAGGACTGACACGCATTATATTGCCATTTTTAATCACTTTTTTTCCTCACATTTTTGCCCAGCTTGCTTTATTATTGTGTAACTGTCTGGTCTAAATATGTATTTAGCAACTTTTGTGCCCCTTTGACTTGATATGAATCTCCTGCTTGATCTGAATGAAGGGCTGCCAAAAGAGATTCATGAAAACATGTCCTACTTACCTAACAAACACTTTTTAAGGGAAACTGTTGTGCTTTACTGGTTAAACCTGTTTACACTTTTTTTTTTTTTCCAGTGGCTTGTATTGAGAGCAGAAGGTATTTTTTTCCCACAAAGTGCTCAGAGACCTCTTCTCCAGCCAGAATCCCCACTCCCATCACCTGCATCAGGTGCAGGTTAAACCTGAAGGGACTCAGGTGATGCTCCCTTTCCTTTCCTTGGCAGTGACTGCTCCTTCTGCTGCCAGCCTGCCATAGAGCATTGTGTCCATCTGGCAGCTGCCCCTGCAACCTCCGGAAGCTCTCTGGCTCCATTTTCTCATTCCAGCTGGGCACCGAGGCACTGTTCCCGCCAGCGCGTTTGTGACACTTGCGCTGGTGTGTGGTTATGCTGATAGATACAGCAGGTCGTCCAGGTCCTTTCTTAGTTAAGGTGTCTTTGCTTTCACTTAGGATGGGGCTGTGGCCAGTACGGTCCAAAGCGATCCTCACACTGCTTGTCAAGGGTTTGTTCTACATCTAGAGAACTTCACGTATTTTCCAAGGGCAAAATATGCAGTGACATCAGTGCTGTTTGCCTTTATCTGTTGGCGAGTTCCCTACTGATTTCCCTCCCCACTCTTTCATTTGGCATGCAATTGTCAATAAATTTCACAGGAAGTCTCCTCTTTAGAGGCAGCAGGGTTTCTGCAGCACAGGTGCAGGAACAAGTCTGTTGACCCTCTTGAGTGCACTGGACTACCCCAATGTCTGCAGGTGCTGTACCAAGTACAACACCACCAGAAAACTGCTGTAAAGTGTGTATCTTACCAAAGTCTCTTTCTTTTCTCATTCCTCATTTGATCTATTTTCTTCCCCAGTGGGCTTCAGAGTCACACAATCACAGGATGGCTGAGGTTGGAAGGGACCTCTGGAGGTCATCTTGTCCAACCCCCCTGATCAAGCAAGGCTACCCAGAGCTGGTTGCCAGGACTGTGTCCAGATGGCTTTTGAATACCTCCAAGGATGGAGACTCTCCAGCCTTCCTGGGCAACCTGTGCCAGTGCTCAGTCACCCTCACAGTGAAAAAGTGTTTCCTGGTGTTCAGAGGGAACCTCCGTGTTTCAGCTTGTGCCTGTTGCCTCTGGTCCTGTCACTGGGCACCACTTAGCAGAGCCTGGCCCCATCCTCTTTGCATTCTTCCTGAAGGTATTTATATAAATTGATGAGATCACCCTGAGCCTTCTTTTCTCCAGGCTGAAAAGTCCCAGCTCTCAGCCTCTCCTCATAGGAAAGATGCTTCAGTCCCTTCACCATGTTTGTAGCCCCTTGCTGGGCTCTCTCCAGTATATGTATAGCTCTTGTGTACTGAGACCTCTGCCACTCTTTTTCAAATGATTTGCAAGGTTTAGAAGTCCTCTCTGCTATTTGTTAGAAGTCTTTGAGGATGTTAAAACTGTCTAGCTCTTTTCTTATTTTTGAAAAATGTTAAGGTCCATTAAAAAAAAATCACTGGTATTCAGCACTCCAGTTTATTTACTGTATTTTTAAAAATTCCTATGTCCCTTCATGCTCTCAGCATCACCTTTTCCAACACATTCTCATTTCCAACTGAGTGATTTGATTTCTGCTTTAAGATAATTTTTCATCTGTTGCTTATTTGGCTTTATTTCTTCTTGACCAGGTTTCACAGCTTCAGATTCTGTGTTGGCAGATTCTTGGCCAGTTTTCCTTTCCTGTTGACCAGATATAATCTCTGCCAGTATGGACACTAAGTCCTCTATCGCTGGCCAAGCAAGAATCAGTCATGCTGAATCTTACTAATACAAATCTACACTTAACACAAATGTAATCCTCTTGGGAATTATCATCCACCCTAATGTAACCTTTGTTACATTTTTTGAATGCTTATGAATATTAATTAATTATTCCAGCCCCCTTACATGCATGTTTGTAAATAGCTATCAGGATAATTAAAATAGCAAGATAAGAGTGGCAAAATGGCTTCAGTCTAACAGCTATGTAAATAGATATATTTAAGAACACTGCTTCTGCCTGTGTTTCTTAGGACAGGTTGCTGTTCTACTCCGTACACATGTGGACCTACTTTCCAGCTATTCTAGTTTCACATCTATATTGCAGAATCACTGCAGAGCCACAGGCAGGGTGAACCCCATTGTCCTCCAGACCATTCAGGCTTAGCACAAATGCACAATCTAGCGACAAGAGCTTTCACTCAGTCAATTCTGTGTGCCCAGAAGTTCAGCTCAGCTTTTTCATCCTGAACAATGGCGAAGTAAGGGGGATAGCCTAATATTTTATCCTCTGTTTTGCCTACGTAGTCTTTGTCCACCGTCAGTTTGTGGCATTAAAGGCAAACCTCTTGCACGTAATTGCTTCCAAAAGCCTTCCTCCCATAGACAAGGCAACGACGAGTTAAGAGCTGTTGTTTACTGTTACTCTAATCTGTTTTTCAAATGAAGATGCCTTTTCTATCATCTGTACAACTCCTTCTGCAGCTTCTGTGTCTTCCCATGCTGTGGCATGCTTTCCGGGTTGAACACAGGACAAAATTAAAAAAATTTGCTCTTCTGCTGTCCTGTCTCCCAAGGGTCACCTCCTCCCTTGGAGCTTTGCTTGTACTTTTTTCACTGCTCCTAGTCAGAAAAGTTATTGAAATGTTTTTGTTTGTTTTTTGCTGTTTCCCTCCCTCGCCTTCAGTCGATGTTTGTAAAGCATTTAACACTACACCAGGCGGGTTAATTTACTGCACTGGTAAAACAGGCTATTTGGAGTGTCTTGCAACACTGACATGTTTTCAGCTTGAAAATCAGATGTCTCCATCCCAAAGGAAAGAATTTTTGCCAAAGCTTTGTTTATATCGATGCCAGGTGCAATCTGGCCCAACAGTGGTAATGACATATGAACACTAAACAGTTTGTAAAAAGCGTGCTTCAAAATGAAATCTGAATCCTATATGTAAAGACCCAGGTAAGAGTCTTACTAGGAATTTGCCTGGTGTAGGAAAGTATTTCTTTGTAGAAACATTAATTTGGCTTCTGGGCTCCCTTTACTGTTATTAGTGGCTTCTGATTTCAATTTTTTCATTACAGATTGTTTTTCTTTTGCTTCTGGTAGAATTTTCAAAGCCACGGGTTTATTGTGTAGAAATATTTTAACAAAAATTACTGTAATTACTGCATTTAATACTTTATTTTGCACAGGGCTTTTGCATGTACGATTAACAAAAGAACGCTTTCCTCTTACTGCCTCGCACAGAGCGACCATGATTTGGTGAATATTAGAAGTACTGCGATGCAATGCATACTGCAGCACCTCTTGAAAGGGAATTGCCAGAATTGAATTGCATGCTCTTCTCAGACAAGTTCAAAATAGGCTTTCATCCCTAAAGGAGACTTTTTTGGTTTCTGCTGCCTACACAGAGGGGAAAAAAAATGTTAAACCTGTGTGAGAATCCTGACCTTTAGATTAAGTAACTCCCTGCCTGTAATGTGAAAGCATCAAAAACCCTGGTAGGCTGCAACTTGCATATTTGTCCGAGCTCTGTGATGGTCACATCCTCAGCACCACTTTGCAAACTTACAGTTAGACAAAACTGTGGAACACCACAGTGGGTTGACACACTGAGGGGTTTTTAAAATGTACCTAGATTTTGTTTGCAAATCAATATTAATTGTCACTCTTCATTTACATGAAGATCTGGCCCTTAAAAATCAATGACTTTTATGTAGCGATTGGAATCTTACCTCTTCAGAGCTGAGTATGTGTACTGCAGCAGGAAGGTGCTCAGTGGGATCTCCATATCATACAGACATAGAGCAAATCATTTCCCCATAGAGTAAACCAAACAAAAGCCGTGAGAAGAACAGCAATAAAAGACTATTTGACAAAAAGCTATTCATGTGCGCAACCCATTACCTCACCGCATACCTAAGTGTGAGCCAGTGGCTTTGGGTTTTGTCTTAAGGAGAACTCCGAGGGAAATTTTCAGGATGCCTTTCCCATGTGCTTGAAGTAAAACCATGAGATCAGTGTGCCTTTAAAACGAGAGATAAACCACTTAATACTTTAACTCAAACTTCAGAAATCATGATTCTTGAATCAGTGCCTCAGCAGAAAAGGAAAGACTCAGATTTGCAGATGGCAAGTTGCTTGCTGCAATCTGAAAGGGTCTATACTATAATGGCAAAAAATATGACTATATACACTTTCTTCCTCTGTCCATCTGCCACTGTTATAGTCTAGCGTGGGGGTGATTTATTTAAATTTGGACTGTTTGCAGGCTGATTTCTCATTGCTGTAATCATTAGGTTTGTCACAAAAAGAGTAAATAGATTTTAAAAAAAACCAAAAAAACCCAACCGCTGCTGCCTTGGTGCTATGTGACTTAAATAGTGAAATAATTGCAGTAGACTCTCACTGAAGAAATCTACATATATCTGATTCTGGGCTGCACGGTATCTTGTCCAGTGACTGTGTATGAACACCTATACATGGAGGGTTTGGGAATCTTTACAATGCTTGTAAGCATTTTCTAAAGATGCACAATAGTGATAATGACCAGAGAGACCCAGAATAAACAAAGAGAAATACATTAATAATAGAAAATGAGTAATGCAAATGGATATTTAATTTATTAATATTTAAAGGCCATAGGAGGAGTCATCTTGTTTTACTCACTTACTATTCACCTTCATCCAGGGAAATTATAGACTAGCTTGCCACAGTTTCCCATGCACTCATTTTGGAAGAAAAGATGTCGGTGGACATTATCAAGTTGCAGAGACATTGAAAAGCTATCAGGAGCCATGACTGCAATCATCAGACCATTCACCTTCCCTGTTGCTCAAGACTTGCCAAGAATAGAATATACAAATGGATTTTTTTTTTTTTTTAAGAGGGACTGGATTTGCCTAGAAGAAGATTTCGTGCCTTTTGCCATCAGATCCTCATCCTTGCAGGGCCTGCTTCGTGGACCTGTCTCCTGGAGCGGTGTGTCCATGGACAAATCCCTCCAGCCCAGGCTGGTCCTCTGTGCCATTCTTATGCTTTTGGGTTCCCAGCAGCAGTGATGCACCAAGGAGTTATCCCCTGGGCTCTGCAGAGTCACCCCCCCAGTACACTCTGCTCCCGAGAAGGCAGGCTGGTGGCTGCAGGGAAGGGAGCAGCTGGCTAAGGCTGCCAGCTCTGCCAGGCTGATGGTGAAAGAATTGCAGCAAATAATGGAAATTGGCTCCTTAACACGTTACGTTTTTAAAATGGCCTTTGATGTTACAAGGCGCATACAGTGGTTTTAGGGTTTGTAGGTCATTAACTCAGGGGCTCTGAAAAGTTAATATCTGAGGGCAGACATTTAAAGGGTTCACTTTAAATAGCTTAGTCTGTGAAAATGAGAAAATATCAAACTACAGTTATTGGAGAATGTTGATTCCCCTCTCTTTTGCACTGAGGA
>NW_010404432.1:27274-36671 GCF_000710305.1 Buceros rhinoceros silvestris | reverse complement strand
CAAGTTGGAAACTCAGACCCATCGGGACAGTAAAGATTTCGGATCTGTGTTTTGTGTGAGCTGGAAGAAATGAGGCAGTAAGGTTTCATCCCACTTTGAGTTCCATGGCAACTCCACCAGTGAAGGGGGAAGATGAGTTTGGCCCATTGCTTGGCAGCACCTTGCAAGGTATACACCTAGGTATATATACATCTAGGTATACATCATATGCCCAGTCTAGATACTAGAAAAGTCTAATCACCTTCTGGATGGCCCACCTAATATATTTTGGGGACTTTTTTCTTTTTCTTTCCTTTAAAACCTAAAAGGACCTTTGATTTTGTTACAGTTTGCATTCAATATTTGCCCTCCATCAAAATGGTATTGATACTGTTCAGCATACACATTGTTCTAAAGTCACTGAAAACTGCATTAAAGACTGCTGTAGACCATTATTTGCTGTGGATCTGAAAATATATAAACATTAATGTATATCTTTGAAGAAAATGAATAGGCGGGAGACATTCTGTTGCACAGTTCTGAGATTAGGATCTTTGTCTAAATCTGATATAAGAATTAAACGGTCTTTAAGCTATGTATAAGATTTAAACTATGTAGCATCTTTGTCAGTTATTCCATGTCAAGTGGGTACAGACTGCAGTAATTCTGATACGGAGGCTTTTCACATTCACTTCTACCAGTAGTAACCCAAGACGCGGAGGGGGGTGAAGAACAAGGGTCACATTTATAATCTGGAATGCTGCAAAATGTATCTCTTCAAGTTTTCAGCTGAACTGAGATATTTATCTTAACAAGATCTAATTAGACCTAATTTCCATAGCATATCAATTATTTTCCTCATTAGAGTAGCTAATGCCATGTTCAGATATCATGGCAATCAAGCTTGCGATTTCTGGAAAAACTGGTTAGAAGGCTTAGTATTAAGTGTGTTTCCAACTGTGAAATTTATCCTTCCGAGCAATGCCTCCCAGTTTACTCACTTTGTTCCAGGATTCTCCACAGCATATGGCCACTGGAACCCATTAAATAACACGAAGTAAGACAAAGTCAGCGATGAGTCAAAAATAGCTGCACTAGTGAATCGCCTTTCAAAATTCTGTCTCTAACAAGAAAAATAACGAAGAATAAGACATGCAATTAGAAGAAATTAAGGTCAATTTTCAAGCCGGGTTGCCTACGTGGTGGTTTCAAAATCTATGTTAGGCACCTAAAATAAAAGCAGTCTGATTGAACACCTGCAGCTCTTGGCAACGCACTCACGCATATAAGGCAGCCAGGCAATTCTTGTACACAAAGTCTCCTCTTCTCGGTTTTTATTTTCCCCATTACCTAAAACTCCTAGAACTCCAGGTCCTAATCACTAGGTTTGACACGTTTCTTTCTCCTCCTAAGGAAGACACCCTGTGTTTCCACTGCGTGGCCATACGTGTGCCGTACACTTGTTGGACGAGTCCCATTTGCTCAGCATGAGAGTGAAGGCACTTTTTTTAGTACAGGAGATTGTCACAATGTATTTGGCCAAATACACTGTCACAACATATTTGGATTCCCTGCATCCAGCCTGAGTCATCTAAAAGTTAGATGTCTGCTCTATGTTTTTCCCTAGAGTTTTTTTACAGTCAATAGTGAGACGTTGTATATCTGGAAGGGGATTTATCTTACCCTAGACCAGCTGCCTAAGGCATAGAGATGGTTCATTCTTTGAAGGTACCCAGTTCCCTCAGCTGAATATGCAGGGAGCCTTGACAGCTAGTTGAGATGAAGCACCTTCTTCGTGGAGAGCAACAACAAGCAAGATGAGTGACCTCAGTGTTTTGGGGGCTGGTGGCTCCTAGCCCAGATGAAACACACAACATTTTGCTAATACGAAAGGTCTAACTATGGACCTTTGCCGCTCTAAGAATATCACACTAATGATGGAACTTCAGGAACTGCTCAATGTGTGGTTATATTGATACGATGCATAATTGAGAGCAGGGAGATGCTTTTCTTCACAGCTATACCGTAATTCAGCACTAGACAACTGTATTTATTTCCTCTCATTTAAAATACAACCAGTGCTCTGAATGGGTGTGTCTCAAATGAGACATAGGAAACGTGCAAGTTTCTGAATAAACTGAATTCTTTAACTGATGAATTTTGAATCTTTGTAGTTATTATTGTTCGTTTACTTTTGTATCCAACTCCTTTCATATGCAAGTAAAAAGATGTATCATCTGGTCATCAAAGAGTATATTCAAACAAAATATCCCAGGAAATAAACAACTGAGCTCTTCTGATCTGTGCTATGAACAATAAAAAGTTATCTAGAGTCTGCAGACTGTACTTACTGTGTCTGTCCCCCAATGCTTAAGAATGTCTATGGATTTAATAGGCATATTCAGGTATAATGCAAATCGGAATCCAGCCACATAAATCCTAATTGATTTAAAATTATATGGATGGTAACGATGCCAGAAGATAATTTAGTTTGCTCTCTTTCATACTGAGCTGAAGTTGTTTGGTTTTCTTAAAAGAAATAAAACTGATAATTGTCACCACAGTAAGTAAATATGTCTGAATACATGCAGAAAGCAGATCTATTGGGTAAGAAGGTTACAGAATCTCATTTTGTGGTCCATCTGCTCCCTCTTTGCTTCCCAAGCCAACAGACACTAATCTGGGATGAAGAACTGACAGGACATGGGGGAGGAGTAGACAGTCGTGATTCTAACTCGTTTCAGCTTTTTGATATATGTTCTCATGCCATTATGATATAATAGAAGGAAAATAATGCTGTGCAGTCAGGAGGACAATTCAAACAGTTACATATTACTGCAGCATTTTATTGTTCAACACTTTCTCATAATTTCAGCGCAATTTATGTATTTTACCTCTGAGACCCAAGCACTCAAGATTAATTTTCAAGGGGAAAAAGATGCATTGCTGGAAAAGGTTGTTAAGCAGATGATAAGCTGAAATAAACAGCAAAATAACCAGATCAAGCTAAGAAAAGTGTTCAGTGTACTTCTGTTAGATTTTTTTTCCCCCTAATTTGCATCTATGCTGATGGTCTTGAAGAAAACAGGAACATCATCCCAATAAAAAATTGAGACCCTAACATGAAAAAAAATTAAGAAGAGTGCAAGAGAATGAGAACTAAATACAAAAGAGCTAAGGATAAAAACAAAATTCAAGGCCACAGGCCATCAGTGAAAGATACAAAGCTGAAGTGGCAGTGTGGCTAACCAGGGCCAGCAAATGAGAAAGGGATGTGCTATGTGACTGCACAGTAGTGAAAAAACAGTCCATGGAGCTGTATTGTGTCACCTCCATCTCTGTGCAGCTTGGCAACAACAGTACTGCCAGTCTTTATTTCTAATTCTGGGCACTTTTCCCACAGAAAGACCATAATAAATAGAAATAAGTTTATATGGAAACAAGTAGGAGAAAAGTAAAAAAGAAGTGAAAAGAGATAAACATGTATTGTTTGGCTTAACTGTAATTAAGACGCAAGGCATGTACAAATAATTTAAGCATGTTAATACTCCACTGGAAGTGGTAAGATCTTGAATGCAATAAACGAGATGTATCACTAGCATTTTGGTTAAGTACGATGAAGAAGAAAAAAAAAAAAAAAAAAAAAAAAAAAAAAAAAAAAAAAATCGGTTGTCAGTGGGAAGGTGTGTCTCACGGTTAAAGCACCTAATTCAAGATTTTAAAATAATTTTGATTGTACAATGCGAAGCTTGGACACAGTGTAAGGTTCCTCTGCCAGATGAAGGCTGTTTGTACTTTCTGGAAGAGCAGCTTTAGCCCAGATCTGAGGTTGCAGCCATGTATAAAAATGACTGGACTTCCCTCAGCTAGCCATGCACTTTTCATGGCTCCCTTCTCATCCCCTTTCCACTCCCAGTCCTCCAAAGCTACCTTGGTGGTCCCTTGGATGCGGTTGGCCTTCCTTATGTGCAGACCCATGATGATTCGTGAGGAAGTTGGCTTAACTTTGGCCTTTTTTTGCCCACTGCAAAGGACCTGAACTGATTCAATTGCTCCCAAGACACCATAGCCCAAGTCAACCACACCAAACAGTAGCACCGTGCTGCTGATCACCAGCGCTGAGGCTGAGCTCTTGGCCCCAGCCAAACACAATGGAGACTATGTGCTGATAGTGGTATTCCTAGGGAACACCAGCATTTGGCCAAGGCACTGGGTTGTGAAGGCAGCAGCCATGTGGGGGCAACCAGGGGGAGCTCGGGACATTGCCATACACATGCCATATGGACATTTTACGACACTGGAGCAGTAAACAGTCAAGAGAAAGCTCTGAGCTAAGCCTAAGAAGTGGGCAAGGGCAGTGACAGAAATTCAATGTCAGCCCTACAAGGAGCTTGCCTGCATCCAAACAAGAACACAGACACAAACTCCAGGGGGTTCCGTGGAGAAGTCATCATTTGACCGAGGACAACTCAGTTCTAGTTCTTTCCACAAGAGATTAATGACAAAGAAGAGGTGACTGGAGGGAACATCTCTGAAGCATTGGTTTCCCAGGACATCCAGAATTTGGCCTGTCTTCCACGTCTTCCAGTGTGAAAGCAATGTTCAGAGGCCCTTTGTTTCACATATTTTTCTGGCCATGCTGGGAAGTACAGGGCTCCATTCTCTCACACGCATGTATACACACTTACACAGCTGTCTCAGCCTTGCATACTCCTAAACAGTCCTGGCTTTGGCACAGGGTTTAGACTTTCCAGGGTCTAAGGCTTTTCTCCTTATGGGCTTGCCTCCCTAGGACTAACGGTCATGATTTACATAGTATTGATTTTGTGAGAGCCAAAAATTTCATGCAGCAAAGCCCATACGTAAGTACAGATCATCCTCTGAACTTCTTCTAATGTATCAGGATTTATAAAAATCAAACCTGGATTTGAGATAATAAAAGGGGTACCCAGCATGGCAAGCTTTTCCAGAGAAACCTGTGCAGATCTCTGCACAGAATGCAATCACAGAATAAGGGTACACTTGACATGAATGGAGATGCACATTTTTCAGCCTAGAATAGCATGGATCCAAGTCACATCCTCCAATCTGTGTGGTGCCTTAAAATGGTCAGAGTGATCACCAAAAAGTCAGTCTAAGCTCCCTCTCCTCACTCTCTTGTGTTTTGGAAGCTGGCCTTGATCCATTCATCTTCCACCGAAGCTGTCAAAATTCTCTGTTCTCAGGAGTATGAAGAAAACAGCTTTGTCCTTCTACCTACACTGGATCAGGGATCCCTGGAATGAGAGGCAGTGTCTTTGTGTTTAATAGTCCTTGATTGGATTCTTTCACAAATATGCTCTGTTGCTTTTTTGGACTGATGTTCATTTCCACACGAGTGAGAGGGAATAGAGCCTAACTATGCATTGTGTGATACAGAGCTGCTTTTCGATTTGCTTGGAATGTGCCACTTGATAATTTTCTTGTTTGAAACATCTTGGTATCCTCAGCCAAAGCCAGACAACTCAAGGACACAGCTGGTCCTACAGGCTCTAGAGAAACCCTGGGAATAAAATCAGGGCCGTGGTGGAGAGAGAAGACTCAAGAGAGTGAATGTGCAAAATCAGACTTGGCAGAGAAAGCCATCATGAATGTGGAGCATGGCCGGGCTTCAGAGTGTGCCTCAGTGGAAAATGGAATGGCCTTTGTCCAGGACATGATTAGCAGAGGTCAGCTAATGAAAGTATAGAAACAACACCTTCTCCTCCTCAAAATCCCATGTTCAGCCTTTAGCTCCCACCTCTTTATCCTGCTGGAAAGCCTAATGCAAACAAAGACTACTTAAACAACACGTGTCCATCACCTGTGGAAAGTGAGGGCCAAGAGCTTTGTTGGCTTTCACGTTGCAGCCCTGAATATTTGGTAGCATAGCAGAGAGAAAGCTGAGCAACCACCAGTTTCCAGGTGGCCATGGTAGTGTGTTTGTTTCTCCTTTACAAGAGGGTTCATCAGCTATGAAAGTGTCCTTCTCATCCTGCAGCTCTTGCTCTGCTGCTGAGCACTCCCTGTGCTGCTGCTGGACCTCTTGTCCTTGCCCCCATCTGCAGGACAGACACCGAAGTGCTTTGTAAGCCCAGCTCCACCTGCAGCCTCTCCCTGTGCATGGTCTGGATGGCACAGGAGATGGTACTTGAGGCTGGGGACTCCGAGTATTTGCTGACCCCCAGAACATGCTTCTGTGGCTTGTGAGCTGCTGAAAAGCAAATGGCATCCTGAAAATGACACGGAGTTTCTCTGGCAGGTTATCTGATGTGGTGGCCGATGCCACACACTGCAGTGGGTGGGCAAGATGAACACGGTTGGGCAGGGAATGCTGTGCACCAGACCCACACTGGCGAAACCACTGTCTCATATGCTCTTCCCTGCTCAATGCAGGTGCCTCATCTGGAGCTGCATCCACTGGCTTAGGAGTGCCTTAGATCCTGCAGTGCTGGCCTGGGACTGATGAGCTTGGGAAGGAGTTGGCTACAGAAGTGCTGAGACCTGACAGGTGGCATGCAAATGGAAAGGAATTAAACCTCTATAATTTGCTACTCTTCGATTCTCTGGAAATTCCTTTCTGCTAAAGAAAAAAAAAATCATATTTTCTTCCTAGACCAAAGATTTGGATTTGGAAGATCATGAAGTACTTGAGTGCTTATAGGGACTTAAAGGCTAAACAAAGCTAAAACCTCTAAAAAAATTCAAATTCTACTGCTCTGCACATCCATCTTGGGACCCACCTTTTGATACAGCCAAGCATTAGAACTGCTAGGTGATTTCTCCTAACTTGTGGCTCTTTCTTTTCTTTCACGTTCACACAGCTGCAATCTTGGTTCAAGTCCAGGTGTCTACCCTGAAAACAGGATGCATGACTTCTAAAATCCAGGAAAGTCAAAGCATTGGAAGGATTTACTGCTTGTGGTAAATTACCAGGTGCAATAACTTATCAAGAAGGCAGCACCAGCCAAAATAGCATAGGTGGGGAGGTTGAAGGAGCTAAGTAATCCACCCGACTGGGCAGACTTAGAAGGAATTGCTGCCAACCACACATGTAAGAGAAACTACTCATTGTTTTAAAATGCACTTTGAATGCACTTATAAACAGAAGTAACATGAAAATATGGATGTTCAGATTAATGAATTAAAAGCAATGACGATTTTGATTGGTTCATTAAAAATACTCTTTTTTTCCCCCCTGCAGATAGATCGAGACATAAAATTTGTAAAAGAGAACCCAAATAACCCTATATGCTTTAGGTCCAATATATTTAGCAACATCTTAATTTAAGAGATTAAAATGGAGCTTTACACAGGTGTTGGGGAAGAACACAGCCCCCCTTGGTTTCAGACCCCATGGGGGCTAGTGCCGTCCTCTGCCCAGCACCGGCCTCCCACCTTTCCCACTAAAATAACGTTTGCTTACTAACGGCTCTTTCTCCAAAAGGTGTAAACAGGCCCTTGTTTGAGCTCCTCACAGATTCAGCTTCGTTCTTTTATCTTCAGTAATGCGGAGACTTTTTTTCCCTGCAGATAGTTTCTGTGTTCCACTTGCTGCTATGCGCTAGAGAAAGTCTCTTGGGCTTTTTGCCCTTTGTATTTCCTCTCTTCTTTCATGTGGAGAAGACTGCCAATGTGGGATTTGCAAACTGCTGCCAATATGGGATTTGTGCTGCTGCGGCTGCCAATCTTTAATTTAGCATATGTATAAAGCTAATTTTTGGACACGATGCTAGTGCCTGGCATCTCTGCAGGAGTCAGCCAGGTTGTAATGTTTGTATTGTACTGCACTATAAAAAACAATAAAAAGAAAATATAAAGGAAAAAGCCTTTTATCTCTAGCTTTATAGCTACAGATATGGTCTAAACACTTGTATTCTCCCTCTGCATCTAAAATTCACTTCCTCCTTTCTGTGCCGCAGCCTTTTCTTTCAGATTTGCAGTTTGTGTTGCCTGCAGTAGGAGCCAATGATAGGCTCCTGCTCCCTACCGAGCATATCTTCGTATTAAAATGTATAAATGCAAGTCTTTAGCAGAAGAAAAAAAAAAGACTAGTTTCCCGTTAATTATATTTAAACTACTCAGCCCCACATGCACGAAGTAATACTTTCTCCTTTTAAAAAAATATTTTAATACAGCGAGTAGGAGAAAAAAAAATCTAATCATTCAGGAAATATCCTTCTTACAGAAAACATAAGCTTGACTATCCTTCTTTGGCAAGGATAGATGCTGTTCGGGAGGAGGTTCCTGCAGTGACACCTAAACCACCGCTGTGCTGTTCTGGCCACCGCACGGGAGGGGGAGTGAGTCCAACTCGGGCTGCAGGAGCACTCCCATATGGAGGAGTCTGCGTAGCCCTAGGGAGCAGCTCAGCTGTGCCCTGCCAGTGGGCCAAGGGAAAAGCTGCTGGGGAAGCTAGGGCTGCAGGGCAGGCGAAGTGGAACAGCTTTATGCTGCCCCATGATGGTGGATATATCAGGACAGGACAAAGGCTGTAACAGAGGGGTACAGCTGCCAGTGGTCCCAGATGGATTTATAGCTGTATTTATAGGAAGAGATGGATTTATAGGCAGAGCCCCCAATGACAGTGTGCAGCTCTTCCTTCTGGAGGGGATTTACTAAGTGTTTACGTAAACTTATTCTAGCCCTTGCACTAGAAGGGTGGATGTTCACCAGAAGTAGTGCAGGCATGAAGGAAACTCCAAGGAACCGGCTGTGGTTTGAAAGAGCATGGCAGACCACAACAGTGGCAAACCAAATTAGCGACTTCAAGTGGAGCCCACGGAATGTATCCAGTTTGAGCAACTTTCCCCAAATGCAGGGGAAAAAATCATCGGACAAATGAAGAGAAATACGAGGGGTTTGCATGTTTGCTTTTTACCAATAATTAATCCTCCCCTGGGCTGCAGAATCTGTTTTAACTTATTATCAACAGAGATTTGTGTAATTTTTTTTTCTCCATGATAGATATCAGGTGGGGCAAAACAGTATTGCACTGTCCTGGCATGACTTTTTCATTTTAATTGCTGTGATTTAAATTACTCCATCTACAGAAGTCTACAATATAGTGTTGACTGCCCAGCAATAGAAGGTAGTTTTTCTGCACAGCTAGACTGGTATTTTCTGAGAAGGAGATCTGCTAGCTTGCCTACTTTCACAGCGGCAGTGCCCTGTGCCATAATGAGACAGGATTATTGTCGCAACTGCTCTTGAAGGCCTCTCGCCCCAGGCAGCTGAAGAATGACTGAGTCATGCAGGTGATGCATTTGCTGTAATGAGATGGACAAAACCCTGAACCCCACATCCAGGCCTCTGCTAGGTGTAGAAAAATTTCCCGCATACCCATGCCTTTGGCAGAGGGGTGGGGGACAGGGGTGGGGGGGTGAGAACAAAACCACTG
>NW_010404432.1:21856-27210 GCF_000710305.1 Buceros rhinoceros silvestris | reverse complement strand
GGAAAAAATAAATAGATAATATTTATTAAAAAAAAAGGGGGGGGGTGTCTAATGCTAATACACCCTGCACAGTCATGCAGAAAACCCGTAGTTTTATTTTGAATCCCAGCCTCTTGTTGCCCTGGCTGGCGGGGAGTGTGTGTGGGGTGGAAGGAGGTGTTGTGCATCACTCAGCGGCAGCCCCTCCGGCTGCCTAATGAAAGGGGCTGACAGGCTCTTATGGGAGACCCATCCAGCTCGCCTTGGCTGGAAGGATGATGGCCTTGGCACGCAGCATCGTGCCACAGGAGGGGACTTTTTCCCGGCTTTATAAACTCCATCCTTGAGGCCCTGTGTCGCTGCCAACTTCTTCTGCCCAATGCAGGACTGTCTAGGACTCCCTCTGGGGCTCATCCGCCAGTTGGAGAGGCTGTCATTGAGAAACACAGGATACACTCTCACAGAGTGCACCAAGCCTGGACCACCCTCACTGAGCTTCCCGCACCTGCTGGCTGGGAGACTGAGCATCAGAGCTGGGAATGGTCACAAGAATAGTACCATTGACAGGAAGCAGAAGCGCAAAACAGTTATTTGTCTTGTGCTAGGAGTTCGTGAGGGGAGTACTATGCAGAGCCCTCTGTAAGTTAGAAATTGGTTCTATTCCCAGAGCACTGGTCCTACTGACAGGCACCTCAGAAATACGAAGGGATTAGCGCTCTGAATACCACGATGCTGTCGTCAATGTTGTGCTCACATTAGCAGCCATGCTCCAAAGCCCCCACTCTCTCTCATTGTGGGGGTGGCAGGAAGAAACGCTGTTATCTTTTCAGTGTCAAGTGTAACCAGACAAACGTGGGACAATCTCTATTTTAAAGACCTCCACACAGTTTTAGGATTATAACACGAACAGTAATTTCCTATCTGTAATGGAGAAAGGTGTAGGATTTCTGCATGTTTGCTTTGTTTTGCAGACTCCTCTCCTGGGCATCAGTGAGTGCTGGTGACTGCACTGGGGAGCCATTCCTGGCGACCAAGGTCTCATTTCCACCATGCTGTGGATCAGTCATTTGACTTCATAGCACACAGGGCCAGTGGTATCTGAAGCTACTGGAGAAGCAAAGCAAGCAGTTAAGGATGTTTCAGGCCTGTCTACCAGGATAAAACCTACCACAGGTTTTGTTTTGCCTTTGTCTGGCCCTTTCCTTATGATTAAACTCCAAGATTTATTAGGTTTGTCTGATGCAGGCAGAACCGAGACACCCTGTTTTCCCTAACATGGTATCACACAAGCTCATGCAAACACTGTTCAGCCCCAAGACAAAGGTATTATCACTGGATTGAAAGCACAGGCCAGTGCCTGTGTCCTGTTAACCACTGGTGACTCTGCTTAACCTGACAGAAAACAAACTGCCACTGACTATCGTTGCTGTCAGAGAGTTAAAATCTTTGATAGCACCAACTGGGAATAAATCTGAACCAAGAGACGCAAGTACTTAAACTGCATGCTCCATCACAAAATCTATTCAGAAACCTACACAAAACCCAACCCGGCCAAAACAACAACAAAGAGCTTTTCGGGAGATCTTGGTATGACCTCATCATTGACCTGCTGACTCACCATTCAGTTGGGCAAAGGATTCATATGACACTAGTCTTTCCCAATCATGTGAGAAGGGTACCAAATAAAATGGAGTCACTGGTGTGAAACACAAAATTATCCTCTCACATTTCATCTGTCAATTATTTCGCATCAGCAGTCAAGGAAAACAGATGTAATGAACAGCTCATCATTCAAAACAGTCACCCACTAAACCCAATTCCCTCACTAAACATATTTAGGGGAAGACCAGCAATGGTTAGATTTACACACGATGTGAATCGAGTTTATTGGCCTGTTTTCTATGCTGGGCCAACTAGCCCGGCTGTAGCCCACACCTCCGAGGGTCTGGGCAGCTGCCCATTCCCATCCTTTGCCCTCCTCACTGTACAACAGCATGTACAAAGGCAATCCCAGTTAGAAGCTCAGTGCCTTAACATCACTTACTTGATACCCGGGGCATCCATCTCTGTATCCTATCTACATCCTGCTGTATCAAGAAAAACTATCTGAGCAGGACAATAAAATAAGTACAATACAAGAACCAGGGCAGGAGATAATCACAGTGCCATCATTATGTCCAAGGTAGTGGACATCAGTGAAAGTGAGGTCATATCAAACATGAATGATACACCTTCCTTTCAAGAAGAACTTATGTTCCTAAAACCAACTCGTATTTAAGAGGCAGGCAGACACCTCAAATTTTATCTGTTTTCTTCAAGTCTCTTTACAACCTTTGCCAGCCTACCCACATCTGACTTTAGGAGTCCTAAAGCCTTAACGCTGCTGACTGCATCTCATTGTAAGAAATGCCTTAGAAATTATCACTGCAGACTGCTATTTAAAAATGTGCTATGATGACTAATGGGGGAAGAAAAAAGGGTATTTTTTAATTCTCAAAATATGGCACAGGCCTCTATAAAAGGTATTCAACAATCAAATGCAGAGTTTTTACATGTAGCCCTTTGCTGATGTGAATATTAGAAAAGGATGCTATACGGTCAGTGGAGCACTGCTGAAACACGGGCAGTCACACAAGAGTGATGTTTCCCATCTAATCGCACAAACACGCCAACAAACCACGGCACCTCAGTGGTCTGGTTCCTCACTGATATTTCAGTTGTTCAGCTGCCACAGCCACAGACACAACGAATTTTGAATTAAACACTATTGCTCGGCGGTGCTGACGCTCGCAGTCAAGCATATCTTGATGAAATTAGAGATGCAGAAAATATTTTTTGACAGAGTGCACAAGCAAAACAGCCAGAAGTGCAGCCAGTTCGGTGCTAACGGCTCGTGCAGAGAAAGAGACTGGGGAGATGTTGAAAATTGGACTCTCTGATTTTGGCATGAAGAGGCGAATTTTATTAGCAATCTATGCTGCAAACATAACTTTCCGACTATTAACAGTTTTTAGTTGCCAAAAGAGAATCACCATTTCTAATTGCTTCTCAGCTTTTACATTTTATAATGGAAAAAAAAAAGAGGAAGGCAAGCAAACTTACATCTCCATTATGTAAAATATTAGAAAAGTGGAGAATACAGTAGCATTCCAGTTCAACAAAATCTTCACAAATATAAACGTTTTACAACCTTCTGCGTAGACCCAGCACCTGTAATTCCACAACAGTTTTGCATACACATATTAAAAAATGTGCAGGAAAACTTTGCAAATGATTGTAATTTGAACAGGAATTGGTAAAAAGAAGACTGATTATTTTTACTGGAGATATTTATTAGCTAGTGTGTGGGGTCTTAAAGTCTAAGGACACTTTGTTTCCTTGAAGAAACATATTGTGTTTTCATTTTCCTTTGAATTCAACAGAACGCAAATTTTAAATTAATAGTGCAAGAGACAGCAAGATCAGTTCCAATCTGTAAAGCACCAAACCCCACCTGTTTTAATGTATTCTTCCTCTCTCAGAAGGAAAATACAGCCTTTCTGGCTCTGCAAGTACCACCCTGATCAGTGAACAGAGGAAACTGCTATGAAACAATACTTCAAGTGCCTCCATCTTAGAGGTTTAGATGGGCTAAATGAGACTTTTAAAGCAGCATCTAAACTCCATTGAAAATATCCTCAGCTTTTTAGAAGGCCCCAAAGGTTTACTAAGACACAACATGTAAAAATAGGTATCTAGCTCCTTTGTCGAGAAAGGCTGGCAAGCTCAATGGGAAAATACTCTTTAGTCATAAAAGGGAGAGTTGTCCTTGGGGAAGGGCCCAGATGGACTTGGCTCCCATGGTCAGCCACACTCCACAGCCAGAAGCACTCTTGTTGCCACTAAAACCAAACCAGCTGTTCTGAACCACAAGCCAATATATCTATTACTTGCAAAAGTGTCTTTATGCAGTGGTCTCATCACGCTAGCTAAGACGATCACACATGTAAGCTTTCCACTTGCATTAAAAAAGCATTGATTAGTTGCTCCATGAGATGAGGGAGGATGTCTCCTACCCTGTGTTGCCAGAACACGGCTAGCATATGTCCTAGCTTGCAGAGGACGGAGTCTTAAAAATGAAATACAAATTCTTCTACGTGTCCTTACTAGAGCCATGGCTGCTGGAGAGAAGATCGTGGAGAGTTGAGCAATATCTGATGTGTGACGGTTTGAAACTCAGGCTGACAACGCAGCTAACAGAGCAACACTATGTGGGCACAAGTCAGGAGGGAAGGGCTTGACGAAGAGCTCCCTGGACTGCAAAGTGCCAGCTAAAGCACAGAGCTGCAGGCAGCCAAGCTTTCTGGTTTGTCTCTGTGCCTGGGCACAGCCGAGCGTGTGTGGCACTGAGGGCTCACCTTTCAGGGTCCTGGAGGCTGCCTGCAGCACTGCCATGGGGTAGCCTTGGGTCACGGTGCCCTCTTTCCCCTCCACAAAATACCTCCAAACCAGAAGAGAAATGCAGTTCGGGTGAAACAGATGAGCGGGAAGCGCCCCGTCCTTGTATGAGAAGCACCAGTTCCCCAGATCCTGGTAGGACCGAGCCATAAGAGCTGGCATGACGTTCCTCAGACCTGGACTGCTCAGGCCTAGCTCAGCTCCCGCATGCAACCAGGGTGCTGGGAGAGTGCCCAGAGGAGCAAGGGGACAACAACGCCCAACATCCCTTTCTTCCTTCTGCAAGACGGTGGAGTGACTCCTGCACGTGTGTGCGAGCATTTTGAAGCCAGCCCCTGAGAGATGCAGCAACCATGACAGCCTTAGCACGACGTGCCCCGCTGGGCACCCGCTGGGCCGGCGTGGGTCTGCACCCACCCCTACTGCTAGCCCCCTCGCAGTGCAACAATTTACCCTTGAATAAATTAGCAATAATTGGAAATCCACTTCACTGGACCTTACGCAGCATGACTAATGTGACTCACTTTTTAGCTCTGTTCCTTTTGTGCGACTTCTCAGCAAAGAGGGTGCCTCAGAAAAGAGAAGAACCAGTAAACTTTATGCTGTGGAAAAAGAAATGACAGTCTCTGCAGAGTGATATAAAGGTTTAATGGGTGCTTTGGATGCACAAGCAGCAAGTGTTTTAAGAGTACTGTGGGGCACAATGCTTCTACTGATGGCTTTTTTCCCTTTGTATCCTTGTCTTTACCTTTTTTGATGGTGCATGTTAATTTTGGTGGCACAGGGACAAAGCTCAGAAAAGTACATTGCTGCAACAAAGGGAATACAAATCTGTAGAGCACAAATAATTTTGAAAAAAACCCAAGAGACTTGTGCTATTTGCTAGAAACATTGCAGGGGTTGGGTGGGCTGAGAGTCATCTGAATCTCAGCCTTTGT
>NW_010404432.1:18899-21721 GCF_000710305.1 Buceros rhinoceros silvestris | reverse complement strand
ATCTCTTATGAGAATGCGGTTGAGCCATTTAAACTTCTCCTTTGTGGAAAAAATTAGTATTAAAGGATGCTTTGAATGGTAAATACTTAAGAGTGAAATTACAGCATAAAAAGCAAACATGCCATAAATGCAATTTTTAAACAGTGAGAGTAAACATTGTTAATTCTGGAGTGTCACATACCTCAGGTTTGTTTCATAACCCTATTCAAGCTCATTGTATCAAGCTAATTGCCAGGCCATTTTTTTTTTTTTTAAAAAAAAGAGGAATATTCAGCTTACAGTGCTTGCATAAGCCCTGCAATAAAACACAGCTACAATATTCAAACAATCTGGCAAACTCTGAGCACTCACAGTAACGTGCAACCTGGCATATGAAGTCAGCACTATGAATTACAGTACAGAATTTGTGACATAACCAGTGTGGGTTTATTAATGTCATATGCAAATACCATGTTTGAATATCTATCTTTTGGTACCTGCCAACAGGTATTTTCCATTTTAAGGGGAGTACTTTTCTCTTGATTTATGCTCATATTTCCTATAGCGTAAAACCCAGATAGGCATGTAGAAGAAGAGAAAAATACATCCCTGTAGTTATGATTTTTTCTAAGACATTAGTGAGACAAGTGTTTCACGATTTCTGTGCAGGATCCTTAAGCAGAAATTGTGGTGCACAGAACAATCCCAATTTCCAAGGAAAAAATTATAGCCTTTCATTCTCATAGCAGCATGTAACTAAGGTTTAGATGAGTGAACAGATGCATGCAAAAATCAGCCATGAGAATGGAAAACATTCATTTCCACAATCTGCTAAATCTGCTAGGTATGCATGAAACGGAGCCAAAGAGATCTCCAGCAGAACGCAATGTCACAGTCTTGGCACAACAGGGAACTTTCTCAGATGCAACCCGTGCCAGCACTGGCCCTTGTACTGTACAGCTGTGTTTAGAGATCACTGAAATATACTGGAATCTCAGAGAGTTAGTAATACCACTGCTATTAAAGTGTATTCTCTCCACTTCCCACCTTTCCAGGAAATTAGAAGTGTTTTTTTTCTTATTATTCCAGCTACTGCTTTACATGAAGTAACAAGTTCAACAGAGAGGTTTTCCGAGTGTGTCTCCCTCTGCAACAACCCAAGTCCCTCATCAAACCCTTTCAATGAAAACTCCATGGTGCTGCTTTCACAGCACTTGCATGACCCAAGCTTGGTGACCTCATTCAATGCTGAAAAAGATGCTAAAGCTAAATTTTGTATGATTTCTTGTATTACTGTTCTTCTAGAGTAGAAATGAGCATATAATTAAACTTGGTGATTAGACTGAATTAAAGAGTATAGTCAAATCTTCCCTTAAGTAGTAGTTTCTCAGAAATAAGGCTTCTGACTTTTCAAGGGTGAATTACATGTCTTACTCTGTTGAAATATAGATCTTATCAATTTAACTTCACAGCTGGTGCCCAGCCTCCAAAAGCCTGACTCTCTAAAGCCCAAAGAAAGCAACTGGATTGAGTACCACCCTGTCTCATTTCAGCACATTGAAAAAAGGGCCGTGGGCAAGAAAGGATATATGGAAAAGCAGGAAGGGAGGAGAGCATTCCCTTGAGCAGCAGGCTTCGTCTGACAGCTCCTTTGTGCCTGCTTTTGGCGTGGGAGGCTCGGGCCCTCACGTTCCTAAAGAAGGCACCTTTAATCTCCTTCCCCGAAACATGATTGCTCAGAAGTGTGTTGGCTTTAGCAGCACCTTCAGGATGAACGTCGTTTTCTGAAGGGATAGGAGAGGTTTTTTTGCGGAGGCAGCACTGTTTTCTGGTCTGCTGACCAGAGTCTTTCCCTTGGAAATCTGGCAGTTTCGCACATAAAGGGAATTTCATAGCTTATCTTTTGGGATCTTGGATCAATTTGAATGGGAAAAAGCTTTAAAGGAATTTGTCACATGGCTCCCGGAACCACACGGAGAGTCAAAGATGTCTCTGTGCTGCAAGGCTGCCGCTCAAGCATTTGTATTTATATTTCTTGGCAAAAATCACATTTATGTACTCACTCAATTTCCAGAACAGGGTGAAAACCAGATGCCCTTCTTTGCACCATGCAGCTTACTCCCTGGGATATCTACATGAAAGATACTGTGATGATGGGTTTTATTTTAAGGAGGTGGTTGATTGGTAGCCTACAGTGTTGCCCTTTTCATGCCACACTCTGGAAGGAAAAAAAAATAACTATGAAAGGAGGTGTGCTAGCGCCAAGGCACTCTATGAAGCATACCTTCCCTCTGATCTATGACCTGGAATCGGTCCCCAGGGGCAGGGAGGTAGATGCTGCCAGGACGGCCTTCGGACTGCTTACAAAACTCTGCTGGAGTCCTGACATGAGGAGGAAGAAAATGAAAGGAGTAGTTTAGAAAAAAATACTTTTGTTTAGGCCAGATCTGTGACCTGTAAAGCTGTCTCAAAAGGGGTACACAGCCTCTATCCTTCCTTCAGAGGCTCCATCAAAAGGAATGCCTGGAATCTGCAGCTCCATGCAGTGTAATGTTTCACTGCATACTCTTTCCTCTTTGTTAAGCTCCAGAAGCATGTGTTACAGTTTTGTACCTTCTTCAACCATTTATTTGTCCTTTACTGGGATACCTGTCTTTCTTCCTGTTTAAGAAATTTCCAGGGTAATTACTTAGCACCAGAAGAATGAACAATTTATTTGCATAAGCCAGACACAACTCCACTGGCTTGTCCTGTAACTGGCAGTAATGATTTTTACCGGTGCTTTGGGGAATGAGCATTTAGAGAATCCAGGCAAAGTTTGCAAGTTTTTCAATATTGTAGGG
>NW_010404432.1:17466-18798 GCF_000710305.1 Buceros rhinoceros silvestris | reverse complement strand
AGGGAAAGGATAGTGCTTTACTCGGTTTTCCTTCTGTGGCAAGTGAGATGCAAAACGATGTTCTGGGGGTTTTGGGATGCTATGTCATAGGTTACAGGCATGCCTCTACATAAGTGAAAAACGTGTAATTCCCATTCTGTGACAACTACTGCAGTCACTTGGAAAAAAACCCCAACAACAACAAAAAAGAACTAGTTCACTGTGGTTACTGCAAAGCAAGCTCTTTACTGTATGTGCTGTGCGGCTACCTTGGCGTGCCTATAGGTCGCTACCACGAGACTGACAAATGCTGGGGAACCCATTTGCACGGTTCGGTGAGTCCACAGGAGAGAATACGGTGAGCAACCTCGGCAAGCATTGAGAGTGTGAGTCAAGGAAATGTGTAAAGTGCCAAAAGGGAACCCGCAGAACATTACACTTGTATGAAATGGGAGTAATCTTATTACCAGAGGTGATAACCACTGCACCCCTGATGAAAATGCATAATTACTGAAAACAGCTAATCAACTGCAAGAGCAGCAGGGTAGCCAGAAGCTCCTATCTATACTATCTACTGTGCTTAACCCAGTTGGGCTGCTCCTCCTCCTCCACCTTCTACAAAAGGATCGGTAAAACATGCTGCACGTACAGACCCTCACATGTAGGTCAGTGCAGCCAAGTGATACAGTGCTTTGCATTCCTAATTGCAAATAAAGCATGTATCAGTACTGTGAAGCTTCCTTCCTAATTCTATAGGATGCTCAAGCACAGCACGCTTACAGCTGTTCATTTCATAGCTACATCTGTAGATAAAGAGCTTGGAATAACCGTTTAACACCCAAATGCTATTGTAAAAAACAGTGACAGCAAGTTGCTTGTCATTAATCTCTGACTTTGAGAAACCTTGTCTTTAATTTATTTACTAAGAACGTATCTCAATCCGGGCAGTAAGAAGTGGTAATTCCCAGGCTAACGGTAAGGTAAGTTGAACTGTTGATGGGATCTGGGGCCAGCTACAGGAGTGCTCCAGCGTGTGTGTGTTTGAGCATTCAGTGAAAAGAAGTCTGACTAAGAGCAGCTGCAGTGAGGCCATGAACCTCCGTGCTTCATAGCTCCAGGGGACAGAAACTGAGGAGACCTGGGGACAGGTAGAGGATATACTGACTGTCTAAGGCCAGGTCTGTATCATGTGTGTATAGAGATATATAACATACAGACATTGTGTGTATATGCATACTACTATAAAGAGAGGGCATATGCAGGACTGGGAACAGTATTTGCCCAGTGTGCTTACAAGTCCGTATGAGAACTGTGTGCACGTGCGGGAAAAGTCACTGCTTTCTGCCTCTGCTG
>NW_010404432.1:14756-17367 GCF_000710305.1 Buceros rhinoceros silvestris | reverse complement strand
AGTTTATTCAGCAAGTCAGACAGTAGGTATGTATGTACACATGCATATATCTGTAAACACGTGTATGCAAGTGCTTACTGGGAACAATTGCTCAGTTTACTGATGGTGAAACTGGCTCTAACGGGCTGCTGGATTTAACAACCTCTAACACATTGGTTTTTTCTTGTCCTGACCCTTGCAGTCTCTATTGAGGCACTTCCAAAAGGAGGAATTGGCTTGAATTGTTTTTGAAGCTGCAACAGGTGAGGGAAGAGTACAATGGGAGGGAAAAAATAGCTGCCAGCAGTTGTAAGCAAAATATATAATTTTTCACTTACTACTAGAAAACCAGTAAAAACTACGAGAATTGTTTCCAGGTTTTTAAACAGAAACAGCTGCTCATGGAGGTCGCAAGCTGTTAAGAAAAAGCATAAATTAGATTTTTCCTGGTAGTACGGCAGTACCTTCAATGGTACCAGTTTCATGCCTGTTGAGGATCTGATTTCTTGATTAGATTAGTAAACTAGGACTAGAACCACAGAGGGACACATGTACTGTGATGTCTGAAAAAAAGCCATAGGCTAAAATGTGTAAGATCTCCCCGGAGCACAGATAGAAATCCAGGTCTCTCTTCTTTTAGGTTCATGCCCTAATCACTGAGTTAGAAAGATGCACTAGATTCACTCTCTGGCCCAATTAATATCTACTTAAAGCAAGGTGGAAGACATCTCTACCACAGAGGTGTGAACATACAGATTAGACTTTTATTTGGCAAGCAGAGTCCTGTCGCTACTCCAGCTAAGGACAAATAGACCTCTTCTCCCTGCTTCCTGGACAAGTTTTCTAAACTAGGAAAATCATGCAATTACACAATCTAATTCAGGTTGGAAGGACCTCAAGAGGTGACCTCATACATCCGCCTTCTCAAAGCAAGGCTAACTACTGCTCTACACCAGGTTGCTCACAGCATCACCCAGCCAAGGTCTGAATACAACCATGGAGGCAGGGTGCACCTTTACTTCTGGACAGCCTCTTCCCATGTATGACCATCTGCATGAGGAAGACTTTTTCCCCTTGTCTCCAGTCAGCATCTCCCCTCATGCAACCTGAGGCCAGTACTCTTGCCTTGTTGCTCAGCAACTCTGAGAAGAGCCTGGCTCTGCTCTCCACCCAGCTGCCCACAGGCACCAAAGCCTCCATCAAGGCCCAACTCAGCTGTTTCTTTTCCAGGATGAACAAACCCTCAGACTCCTCAGACTCTCCTCCTGCACCATGATCACCTTGGTGATCCTTCCTGGGCTCCATTCCATTGGGCACTCTCTCTCTTGTCCTGGGGTCCACAGCGGGGAACAGGCACCCCACAAGGAGACTCTGTAAAGCCAAGTGGAGGGGAGGGATGCCTTCCCTGGACCTGTGGGCTGCGCTTGTGCTAGCACAGCCCTGGAGGTGGTTGGCCACCTTGGCTGCAAGGGTGCACTGCTTACCCCAATCAGCTTGCTGTAAAAGAGCACCCAGGGCCTTTTTGGCAGAGGTGCCCCCAGGAAGTCACACCTCCAGCCTGTGCTGGTGCTTGGGGTTGTACCAGTCCGGCTGGCACTTTTGTTGAACGTGCCCATCCCTTCCTCTGGATTGCAGAAGTCCCTCTAAGGGGCAGTCCTGCTGTCCAGACATTACCCTGCAAAATGGTTGTCACCTGCAAACCTGCTGACCGTATGCTCCATGCAATCACTCAGGCTGCAGATTAAAATGTTACACAATTGCTGCAAAATGCCACTTTTAGCCAAGCACCAGTTAGGCTCTGATCTACTCAGCACCATTCTTTGAGCTCTACAGTCCAGGCAGTGTGCCTATATGGTCCATTTCTCCTCCAGATGGCTACTAGAATATCATGGGATGCTATGTCAAAAACCGTACTAATTTAAAAGTAAAAGAATCTGCTGCTCTCCCCTCATCCAAAGTGCCAGTCCTCTCAAAAGAGAAGGCTGTTCAGGTTTGTCAGGCACAATTTGCTCCTGATCAGTGCCTTCTGGCTAGGTCCTTAGATGCCTTGAAACACTTCCCATGAGAACCAGCACCACCACTTCCTCGGAGACTAGTGTGAGGCTGATGCCCCTGAAGTTCCTCACTCTTACCCTTTCTGATAACAGCTGTAACATTTGCCTTTCTCCATGCATCAGGAAGATCCTCCAGCCACTACAAAATTGCAGCGATGACAGACAGCCAGCTCCCTCAGCAGCCTCCAGTGTTCCCTGCCTGGTCTCATGGACCACTTTATTTAAATAGACCCCAACTCCATCCTCTACTGCATATAACAACTCTCTCCCCTAGGTTTTGCTTCTAGACACAGGGAGATGACCAGTATGTCAGAGAGCAGACGCTGACAGTAAAGCCTGAGGCAAGGAGAGTATCGAACACCTCAGCCCTCTCCATGTCCTTCAAGAAAAGGCCACCACCTACTAGTAGACTCACATTTCCTCCCCGTCTTTCTTATGTTGATGATAAAAGTGTTGAAACCTTTGTGGTTGCCCTCCAGGTCCCTCACCAGTTTTGACTCTAGCCAGGCTTTGACCTTCTTCATTCTGTCCTTATGTGCACAGGTAATATTTCTCTATTCCTCCTCGGTAGCCCATTC
>NW_010404432.1:2384-14631 GCF_000710305.1 Buceros rhinoceros silvestris | reverse complement strand
CCTGCTTCCATTTCCTCTATGATTCCTTTCTGCATTTGAGTTAAATCAAGAGAGTTATGTGTTCAGCAAGTTGGTCTCCTGCCATGCCTGTCTGTTCCTCTGCCCTTCAGATGATTGTCTTGAATTTTGAGCAGGTTGTCACTGAAGTCTGATCAGCCCTTATGAGCTCCCTTACCTTCAGGAGCAGCCTAACATGGGATCAGGTCTGCCTACCAGCTGAAGTCTTGTGTCCTTGCTTTCCTCGTTGCCTTCAGGATTGTAAACTGCAGCACCTGACAGCTCCTGCAGTCAAGTCTGCCATTGACTGACAGTTCATTCTCATCCAGGAGTCCAGCAAAGCATCTCCCGTAGTTAGCTTATTCAGCACTTGCATCAAAAAAATTGTCTTCCACTCCAGATATCTGGATTGCTTGTGTCCCATCACATTGTCCTCTTAGTAGATACTGGCATGGTTAAAATCCTACATGGGAGTCAGAAAGAATTTGAGGTACTTCTTTCAGTTGTTTAAATAAATCTTCGTCCATGGTCTCTGTTTGATGAGGCACGACCATAACATTCCCCCATTCTGGCTTCCCCTCTGCCCTTGATCCATTAGCTCACAGTGAGCCTGTTATCTATGGTCATAGATATGACAACTATTCTTTCCTATCCTAGCCATTTTTAAATAAAAAGGCCATGGTTTCTGCACTTTACATGTGTCTCCTGTCAAGAGTTTGCTAGACAAATTTTGATCCCATCTGCTCAAGGGCCTTAGACAGAACATATCTTTCTGATAGCTTGACAACAAGCTGCCAGAAGAGGACAGAAGTATTTCCGAGTCTGCACAAAAGCAGACTTTCAAACACTTAAGAGCACGTGCAGGGACAAGCACTGTGGCTGGGAATTGCGTTCTTGGATGCAGGTGCCTAAAGTCAGCTCAAGGCAACCAAAATTTTAATGATCAGAAAGTATAATATGTTCCAGAGCTAAGGACACTTCAAAATACCTGACACTGTGAAGCTATATAATAAAGTAAGAATAAAGTCTCTTGTTCATTAACCCTACTGATTCTAGCTGGGTAAAGAAGGGAGGACAGAACAGGTTGCAGTCATGATATGATAACAACAGACAATGAAATGAAGGAAGAAAATGGGTAAGTCTGTGTGGGTTGGAGATAGAAGGAGGACATCTCTGCCTGAACAATCTGATGGTCTGTTATGACAGAATGACTGGCTACATAGACAAAGAGACAGCAGCAAATGTAATACACCCTGACTTTAGAAGGCATGGCATTTTAATTGGAAAGCCGAAAAAATATGGGCTAGAAGAATGGACTATTAGATGGGTTGAAACTGGCTGGACAGCTGAGATTGAAGGATAGTTCCATGGCTCAATAACTAGTCAGCACCTGGGAACAAGTGGAGAAAACCAGGCTTTGATAGAAAGGATAGTTTTATCCTGCATCTTCTGCATCAACCTCAGTGACAAAACAGAATGAGCCCTGAGCAAATTTTCCAGTGATGCCAAACTAGAAGTTTCAGTCCAGAGGGACCATGAGAAACTCGAGGACTAGGACAACAGGAGCACCAGGAGGTTCATCAAAGAGAAGCAAGGAGTTGTGCAGCAGGGACTGGATAACCTCATACATCTGTCTGGCTGAAAGTGACAGGCTATACACTGTGCCTGCTGAAAGGGGCTTTGGTCAGTGGTAACCTGAACGAGGGCCAGCAAGGAAACCGTGTGCTCTCATTGCAAACAAAGCAAACTGCACACTGGACTATTGGAGGATGATGGACAGAAAGCTAAGGAGGTTATTGTCCCCTTTTACTCAGCACTGGCCACCTTCTTCAAGAGAGGTGTTGAGAAACTGTGGAGGGTGGTCAAGATGTGAGAAAGCTTTTGACACTCTGCACATGACAACCTCAAAGGAAATGTGCTAATGTGGAAACCTACCTTCAAAGGGTAGCAACCAGTATTCAACTAAGCACCTCTGCTGGAGGGTGAAGGGGCATAATTTCAATCTTTTCTCTAACAACTTGGGTAGTGCAAGAGAGATTAGATTTTCAGTATCTTCAGAGACCTGTAATTTGAAGGGAAATGCAAAAACATTCTCAGACTGGACAGACAGTAAAAAGTGAAAAAAAACACCACCACCCATGAGACAAGAGATACAGAGGCGGAAACAGCTGAAAATGCACTAAGAGCAGTAGGTTGAAGTGAATGAGTACCACCAATGCTGTGCTATTATGAAAAAGACAAAGCCTATTCTGGAAATACATTAACAGGAAGATCATATGTAATAAAACAGGAAGTAATTGCACTGTTTTGTGTGGCACTTGTAAGAGCTCAGTTGAAATATCCAGTTTTGGGAACTAGAAATGAGAAAAGATTGGAGAGTCCACAAGCTTACAAGAAGACTGACAAGATGTTCAGGCACCTCCTGTTAGAAAAAGTATATGCAGTCATTTACACTAAAAAGAGAAAATCCATAGGAGACATTCATAACAATTCAATACACAGAATAATGTTTTATAGGAGAGATTTACAGATTTCTGCTTTTCTCTCTGTAAGTGGTCCTGGACAACAAAATCCATCTCATATGCTGAAAATAACATTTAAGTAAAATTATTAGAAAATCCTGAGTAGACATTAGGAGGACAAGAGACATCTGTGAACACTCTACAACTAGTTACAAAAACGTCCATTGGGGTGCTTTGGAAAGGCTTCATCCTGCTTCAGATCAGAGGACTGATCCAGATGACAACAGCTCCTCCAGCTCAATACTTCTGCTACCCCAGAAGACTATCCAACAAACGATCCCAAATGGAAGTCCTGGTTTCCCCTGCTAGGTACTTTTATCAGTAGAACAAAAAAACCCCACAACTCAATAAATGCACTGCTTCACTCAAGGAATCAGGCCTGATAGCCATGACAGATTTACTATACATAGCAGCTTTACTAAGCACTTGTAGAGTTCTGGGTGTGAAAAAATCAGAGGCTGACAAGTTGGGAGCTTCCTACATGTAACTTGCCCGGTTAAAAGCTAGCACAAGTCCTCTTTTCTTGAACAGTGAGAGTAAAAAAAGGGCTTATAGACAGCCCTGTGTGAAATCCCAGGTGAGACTTGGACCTGAGAAGTAGTTGTTTTGTGCCCCTGTCCCTCAGAGGGGCCTCATTTGCTTCACTAGCATTTCCTCACACCTTGTCCAAATTACCAATTTACAAACTCTCTTACCAACTTCTGGATCACTTCGGGAAAGACCCTTCTTACCTCCAGCTCCAGCTGCAGTGTGCCACAACCAGTTCACAGAAATCCCTTCTCTGCTACTACCTGGTCTTTTTAGTGTTCAGAGTTAAGTGTAAAATATACATAATATGCATTATTATTGTATTTTTTGACCCCAGTCAGGAGGCTGCTTGCCAAGACCTTATGGTCTGGAAAGGTAGTCCTTGTGAGTCTGCTCTACCTTAGCAGCATAGCGAAAGCTCAGAGATTCAAATCAAAAGAAAGGGGAGGTCTCTGAGACCTCTTTGGCCTGCTGGCTGCTCTTCCTACAGGGAATGTCACCCCCGGGAGGGCATGAGACACTCAGCACTTTGCTGTGTAGCACCAGATACACTTCTGTGAAGAAATGGACACAATGGACATAGGAAGAGGTGATGCCTGTTGACCAGGGATTGGGATAGCCCTCACAGGTTAAGCATCAGTTGCTCCTTCTGCTAGTTTCTGTCAAGTCACATCAAGTCTACTCAGAGGTTGCTCAGTGTGTGAATCCGTTCCAGCTATAAAATCAAGCATGTGTGCGTGGGCCTACCTGCAGCAGTCTCAAGCACTTAAACCCACAACTCGCTGTCACATTTCCAGGCATTTCTTTTTCTTCTTAGCAATTCCATTGTACCTCACCAACGATAACCAAATTTGACATGAAGCCAAATTCTGAGATCAGGTGCCCTGACTGGCAATGCTCAGGCGGCACTGATGCTGCTGTTTTCCACATGCTGGCTCTGAAGGAGCTTGTACAAAGTGTCTACTCTAGAAAAACACGTACCGAGATGCAAGAGTACTGGGTGGCAGAGCCAAGCATCCCTCATCCCTCCCTCCCCATTCAGTGAGTTCTTTCATAGCCAAGCAGCAGCCAGTCAGCAGGCACAGGGTCATCTGGCGGATGAAAGGTGCTCTGCTCAGTAACCATATTGGTCCCATCTCTCTTGCACCTCCATCTCTCTCTTCCAAAGACTGGAGGCAGATGATGAGTGTCCAGCCAAGTGATGTGGATGCAATTCCCTGGTCATATGATGCTCACTCGTTACATAGTCTCTCTCTAATTCTAATTTGAAACCTGCTTCATCTGATATGTCACCAGATGAAAAATGTAGAGCTAGACCTATTTACACAAGCTGAGGAGCTAGCCAGATGTTTTAAAAACAACCCAAGTCTTATGGGCCAAATCTGTATGCCCTTCAACCCAGACAGGAAAACTGCAAACAAACTAAAATGCTATAGGATTGCTCATTACTTAAGGGGGAAGGAAAGATAGGTCCTTATCTAAGAACAATGCCCTTCTGGGAGACATCAAACTAATTTCCTTCCTGATGTGAGAAATAACAGGCACATTCTACTCCAGAGGTGCTCAGTACTTCAGAGGGCTGTGGCAACAGCTACAAGATACCCTCACGCTGTAAAGCACCAGGCTAACGGATTATTGCACACTTCTACATATGGGAAAATAATTTTAAAAAAAGCATTTGTGGGACAGATTTTTGAAAAAGAGCCACAATAGAGGGCAAGTAACTATTTCCAATTCCCACTAGGGTTCATTACCATTGGTGCAACATGCACACAACAAGGGATAAATCTTGGTTCTGTTGATACCAAATGATGTGAGTTTTCCCACTGACATAATGGTGCCAAGGTTCTTCCTCACGGCATTAACTTCACTGGAGGACAGTTTGGCACCTTGGAAATTTCACACTATTTCCACAGCTTAGATGTTGTTATATGCTTTGTAAGGTAAAGTCTAAGCTACACAACCATGATTTAAGAAAGTCCTTAAGGTTGTCAGAGCCACAGCTCTGGTAACAGATTTAACCACAGTGATGACTGTTATACACAGATGCTTTGGCAGAAAAGGTGCTCTCTGAAAATGCAATTCAGTAAGTAATAATGATTAAAGTAGCAATCCACAAGGGGGAAAAATGCAGCATTTCAAAAGCACCAAACCAAGAATCAACCTGTAAAGCCATGTATTAGGTTTGCAAAGCCCCAGTTAAATCTCTGACAACAAACCCCCAGTCTGACAGTGACTCAGATCTAGTTCTGCTTTATTTGAACCAAGAAATTGGGAGGCTGGATGGCAAAGTTAGAACAAATTGTTTCAGTTTAGCTTTCATTAGTAATGAATGAAATTCTCTATTTGACAAGAAGGAAGAAATTTTTGAGACAAGATGACAGCCAACAGATCCTGTTGCAGTAAAATCTGTACTGGAGCAACAACACTGAACGTGATGTTGCAAAGTCTGGAAGACATTGTTTTGCATGTCTTTGTGACTGATGCTTATCAAGCGGTTTCCTCTTACCCGCCCCCCCAACAAAATAGTGTTTCATAAATAAAATACTCTGTTTCATAAATAAAATTCCTCTTAACCCTCCACACAATAAAATACTGTTTCATAATGAAATAATCTCATTATTTCAGTGCTGCAGATGTGAATAAGGGCTCATATTCTAAACACAGAGCTTTTAAAATAGTTTAAAGGAGATGTGACCTTTGCAATTTCAAGTAAATAAAGATTTGCTCAGCAACTGTGATGAGGAAAACGATTTTTTAATTGAAATATGACATGGCATACAGCTTACCTTCAGTCCATTTAGTTTATCAATGCCTAGAATAAGATAAATAAGATACGGCAAGACGAGGAAGTTCAGTGACCCACTCATCTCCTGTACCACTGCCTGCAGCAGTTGTCTCATAACCATCCTTCAAGGTACGTAAGAAGAACTTCACCAGGCTCTCTGTGGAACAGCTTTATGGGCCTGCTCAGTAAAGAGATGGGCATTTCTTCTGCAATGCTGGCAGTCTTTGGCTCCTATAGCATCTTGCTGTAATGCAAAGACCTCAGCCCCCAAGCCAGGAGAAGGCCTTCGTGGCTGCCCCATGCTCATGTTGGATAACTGTGGATTAGTCATGAGGAACATATAAATCAACGCATGGGCAAACATATGAATTACCAGTTGTGAACCCTTTTCCTACCCAGTGTATTTCTTTTGTATTTGAGGCAGAACATGGCCACTCCCAGATTTCATTCCTCAGGCATATTTCACTCCATTTTTCCTTCCTGCAATATTTGTGCCATTTATCTTGTCCTATATTCACTTTCCTTTTTTCCTGCTTTTGGGAAAAGCACCTAATATCCCTGTAGCATTAGTTTTCCTTTGTTAATGTCAAAAAATGTTAATCCGTGAAGACTTGCTTCCTAGATAATGTTAATTCAGCTGCCAGTTTTATAATAGGATTATGCTTTCCAGGATTTAAAAATCCCACTTGTTAGCTACAAAACAGACCTCTACTAACAGCTATAAAATCTAATTTAATCCCTATTGGCATTAACTAAATAGCTGAGGTATAATTTCTGTCTAGCTACACTTAACACCCTGCTATTGCCATAAATATATAAAATTCCCTTTGAAGTTATAAAAGAAACTGTTCACTAGGATAAACAGGGTCTCATGAGTCCAATCACATGCCATCTCCAAGGCATAACAAATGTTGTTTACATATTGTAAGGATTTTGTGGACAGTTTATTTAAATAGATTCATCTATGTTTACACGTATTAATTTGCCCTTTTTCTCAAGAAAATGCATATTAAATTATGGTCTATAATTATTCTATTTAAAAATAATTGGTTAACAAGTGGAAGATTGGGTCTGTGCGGAGTCATAGTTTAAAATGTAACCAAATAACCTGGAAGAAACTATCAATTTGTTCAACATTTCCCTTTTTAACACACAATTGCATTGTGAAACCTTAGACGATGAAGTTATCTCAAGCCTGGCATAGGAGCAGCTATTCAGAGGCAGTCTAGTAAGAAACTGTAACAAGTAAGGAGGAAAGAATGAGGAAGCCATGGTTATAACATCCCAATACGAACCGCCAGGATCTTTACAACCATTTGCTCCCAAATGAGGAACACCGCCACGATTTATGGTCTTGTGGAGCTCGGTGATCGGAAATTAAGAAAAATATTTACAATTCTTTTCTCTCAGTCTTGAAATAACTGGCAAGTACATTTTTCTGGAGAGGGTAGCCCTAATGCACTGCAGTGAAAGAAGGATGGCAGAAAGAGCTATTACATGATCCACAGTAGACAGCACATAAAAATGCAGCCATTCAGGAGTTGAATCAGCAATCCCAGAGCAGTAAAGCTGCCTTAAAGATCGAAATTGTAATCAAACTCACAAAACACTAAGAATTTATTTTTCCTTTCAGAACAAATGCAAAGTGCTGATCAGACCCCACAGTCAGCTTCTTTCTTTCCTTATTGATAAACAAGAAGACAGACCATAATCTCCCTTGAGATATTCAGAATGAAAAAGAAAGATGGGCAACCTCAGCAGAGCAGCCTACATTAACATCCAAACCTGCAGTACGCTGGATTTGCACGTGTGTGCATTTGTCTTTGGAGACAGATGTACAATACGCTTTGGCCAATGCATTTAGATGTGCTAACAACTGCACATGTTCCACTCATACATAAAAACCACTGCCAAAACAGCAGCTTTCAAATGCAGCTAGATGTTTTGACTTACCCAAAGTGAAGGAAAAAAAATTGATATGTCTTTGCTTCTTTGCAAAAGAATTCCCTGGTTGGAAGCCCAAACTCTGGGCATGCCAGCGTGTAACCTGGGGACGCATTAAGAGCTTTTGGGCCCCTGGAGCCTGCTGCACCCCATGTAGCCAGCAGAGCTATGCAGTTTTAGATGTGAGTAAACAAATGCATGTACTTCCTGATGCTCTGTCCCCTTTTATTGCGGCTTTTATGACAGGAACTAGAAAAAGCACAGGAGTTGTGTATTGTGTTTTATCCTGGTATGTGAGTGCACAATGAATTCATGGCTCTGGATGTTCTCCAGTTTCAGTAAGCCAGAGATGTGTTTTTGTAGCTATTTGAGTACTAGCCTGTTCCATAAAAGTATATTCTCTGTCTTTTCACAGTACAGAGAAAAAAGTCATTCACAGAATATGTAAAAACCAGGGCTTTAGGCAATTGTAATCCATGTGTTTTTTCTTCTGTTGAACACAGATAAATGACTCCATTCTGTATTGAAGGGATGTCATGATATGGTTCTATGCTTATTTTGGGAATGTTGTGTCCTGCAACTAGCACAGCACACATGCCTTCAATCTGATATATAGTGGTCTATAGGAGGAATAAGCTCAAACTCCTGAAGGGCTTAATCCTAAACTACTCAATCAGACACAATTGTGAAACGTTAGCTAAACGTTTGCAGAATCTGCAGCATCGTAAGTATTGTGGACTCCTGCCAACTGGACATACAGTGGAAGGAAGTGGGCTTTCACACAGGTACTAGTGGTTTAGTTCCCACCTCTGAGTGCTAGGATCCTTTTCTGTAGTCTCCATAAGAATGACAGATGAAACCAAAGGTACAGAGGTTAAATACTGTGTTTCAGCTGACACCGGCCAAGGCTCCCAAACCTAGTCATGATCACACATATCCTCACCCTCATCTCCAACATCCATGTGTGTGGCTATGCTGTTCCTCCATCTGACATAAAAAAATTCTTTTCTTGTACCCAGCATCCTGCCACACTTTCTTGTTTTGCTGTCTAATAATACTACTAAAACACACGTAAACAGGTGATGTTTAAAAATTTGGTAAAATAAACCACAAATTTTGCCCATAATCTTATGATATCTCTAAGGTTGCCCCCACTCCACACCATCTTGGGCCAAGTCCAGCTCTGACAGCACCAATGCACTGGGAAAAGTACCATGCATTTTCACCTTCCCTTAACTACCTGTCTTACCTAAATCAGACCAAAGTCCACTAGACCACTACCTCGACTGTGACGGTAGCGATACCTTGTAGAAAAGTTTATCAAAGAGGGCAAGTGCTGTATTCTCTGTGAGGCTAACCACTTTCTAATCCATGTCCCTGTTAACAGGGTCTGTGGGTTTCCTCATGCTTGGCCTGCCTCTGTGTTTTTGAACTGTGGCCCTTGCAACATGGAAGAATAAGAAGGGTGGGCTACGCGTTACGAGCACAATGGAGTCTTAGGTTCAAGACGAGGTTTCAAGATTAATTGCAATAGAAACTTGGACATACAAACACATTCTTCTGCTTGCTCACAGCCAACAAAAAAGCAAAGAAGACCTGGAGCAAATGGTGTTGAGTCCTGAGAAGCCCTGTGACAGTGATCCCAGCAGTACCTTTATGTTTTCCTCACTCTCAGTACGATTGCAGCCCTGACAAAACAACCCAACCCATGGCTCTGCATACAAACAAAAATCTGCCCAGATTTGATCCAACAAATTGTTTCTAAGCTACACATGTGTACTGAACTTTTTGTATTGGCTTGATTTTCCGTAGCACACCTGAAACTCAGCATTTCCCTTCAAACTCAATGCTAGACGCTCCACGGCTGTGCAGCCAGGTCCTTCCCTCTATGAAAACAGATGAAGTATTGAAACTGGTCCAGAAGCATGCAGCAATGCATGACTTCTAGTCCTGCAATTAGCCTTCAGTACCGAGGTGGGCTGATGTGCCTAAGGAGAGTGGACTACACCTGAAGAGTTGAAGTACTGTGAATTCCACATCCATACAAAAATGAACTGCATGTTTTAAAATATTTTTTCCTGGTTTATTAATGTATTCCTGTCTGAAATCCCTGTTAATACTGAGCCAAGACATTTTCCCTAAGTTTCTAGACACCATTCTGTCAGCAGTAATAGTTATATCAGAACGTGTCCAAGTCAAACTTAATTGGATACATCTGAATCAGTGGAAAAGAAGTAACTGGCAATTCAAAGGCTCTGCTCGAAGAGACACAGGCATTACTGAGCTCATTAAGAAGAAAATTGCTGAATATTGCGATTGTCCTTATGAATCCTCAAATCTTTATGTAAGGAAGATGATTGGCTTATAGAGTAAAACAATAAGAACAAAAACTTTTATTGTCACTGTTACCACTCAGGAGTGGCAGTTCTTCCAGGACCATGGTGGGATTAATAAGGAAATGAAAACACTTTACAACTTTCATAAAAATGTATATTCATCAGAACTCTTCAAGGATCAAAAAGGCCTTGCAGAGTTTCACTGTAGAGTTCAGCTTCCCTACAATAAACTAGAGAGACTTTTGGACTCCCCAATTCCTACAGAAGAAATTTCCCATGCTACTGAGAATTTTAATAATGGCAAGCCACTGGGGAAAGCAGCATTCCCATTTTAATTTTGTGCATCTTTTGAAGAGAAGTCGCCCTACTATGTGCCTGTGTACATTTAATCATTCTCTACACACTTTATCAGCAAGCCTTCTCCCTGTAGGAGGAATACAATTAGGTTTGGTACTAATTTATTATAAATAAAGCAAAGACCTGGTAAAATAACCTAGTTATCAATGTTCATGCAACTGTGCCTATGAAGTACTAGCTAACACTCTCACTATGAGCCTAGAGAAATACCTGCGGCATTGATAAATTCTAACCAACTTGGTTTTATTTAAAAAAATATTATTGTCACATAATACAGGAAAACTGTTGATTTTAATTGAAGTAGCTAGAGATTTATGGACACCAACGGCAGCTTTTTTCTACTGATACTGTAAAAGCCTTCAATATGATCAATAAGGAAATGCATTTCAATAAAGAAAGCCTGGGATTTTTTTGGCATACCACGCTGACCAATTTTATGTATTTATCTCCACCTCCAAATTCAGCTGAAGTGGTTTTTTTTTAATGCAAGAGCCTCTTCCCATCAGTGATAAGGAATAAGAAGGTCAGAAGGCCTCAGATTAGGGGGAAAATGGTAGGAAAGGATGCTCTCTTGCCAGCGTGCTGTTTGTTCTGATCCCAGGCTCAGATCACTAGAGACATGGAGGAGGCATTCTCATGGAGAGAAATCTCCATAAAATCAGCATGTATGCGGATGATCTGCTTTTAACTGTAATGAACCCAGAGTCATCTCTTACGTATGTGTGATCCATAATGAAACAGTTTGAAAAATGGTCAGGCTTTAATCCTATTTTTAAAACCAGACAATAAAAAAATTAATTGAATTATTTTTTTTCTTCCATGGCACAGCACAGCAATGATCTTTTAAGTGGCTACTGGATATTAAATAGGAACAAATTTATACTATGACCCTAAGAGGCCAGGCTGTGGATAAGCAAAATAAGTCTTTCCTTATCCATCCTCCTAGCCCAACCAAATTTCCCCTTGCTGCTGAGGGGAGCAGGGAGAACAGAAGAGGCTCAGGGGCTGATGTTTCCCTTCCTGAGGAAGGGATGTGAAAAAAAGAACAGAGCTGAGGTTTCCTCTTCCCCAACTTCTGTTGTGCAAGTGCTGGAGGAGAGAGCAACTACTTTCTAAAAGACACGAAATGATACAATTGTGATTCACAGTAAAAAGGGCTTCAGAACTTAAACCCTAATGAGTCCTACATTGGTTTGTAGTGCAGTCTTGTGTATTAATAAATTTTACTGATCTATTTAGGTCCAGAGGAACCAGAGTTTCATATTTTCATGTGTTTCATGTCAGAGGACCTCACAGACATTTCCCAGCCATATGTACCAATCCAAAGGCTTGCTTTTACACCTCTGATACTAATAAACGTGGGGAGGAAGATGGGGTTTTGTTCTGATTCCTAGTTATAACATGATATTCCCCATGAGAAAAAAATTAAAAAGCTGAACCTTAGCCCCTTCAAAATTTGCCTGTGCCTGAGATAATTGTCAAAGCTTGTATTTGGCAAAAGGGGCTGTGCCCTGGCTGGCCTGATGGTACACTAAAGACAGCCAAGGAGCCACGTATCTCAATTATTCAAAACCGCCCTACTGACCTCATGAAGATAAAGCCACTAATAGCACTGGTTTGGAGACATCAAAATCTCTGAAACACTTGTCAAGGACTCAGAAAGAGGCATAAACACCACAGTAGCAGTTCCAGCTGGTCTCCTGCTAGGCTGACCTGGCAGCTAACACCTCTTGGACGCTCCGGAGAATAGCAGTACTGAAGACAAGATCCTGCTG
>NW_010404432.1:0-2302 GCF_000710305.1 Buceros rhinoceros silvestris | reverse complement strand
GCTGAAAATGATGCTGTTCTAGAAAACTCACTTGTAAGGGTGATAACCTTACAAGACCCATGGGAAATAACAAAATCTCAGTCGACTCTGACTTTGAAGAAATGGAAGTACTGGCGTGGAAGTCTTTCTCCAACAGGAGGAGGAAACTTTTGCACCTGATAATAAGTTCACCTGAAAGCACAGGGATTAATGCAGCTCTAGACAGAAAGCTATACCAGGGAGTGCTGTCTTGGCTGAGAGCCCTGGAGATACCGTCAGACAGCTCAGCTCCTACACAGAGATCTCTCGATGGCATAACATGCAGTTCAGCCTACTGGCTTATATGACTTGGTCAAACATGTTGTTGCAGGCATCTTTTTAATCTTTACCTTTTTAACAATTAAAATGAAAGAATATTAAGGTCTTCTGTGAAGTGCTAAAACAGCTAGAAACTGTTTTCATACGATTTCACAAAGTCTCTAGAGTGCGATGCATTTGCAAAATATCAACACTGCAATTTGTATTATTTCTAATGCTATAGTTTTAGAATTTCTATTTGAACTGTTCACTTAAAAATATCACCAAGCGAGCCATTTTGAATAATTTCTTTAAAATGTATAGTAATATTGGAGAAAATTTACAAGTGCATCAGTGGGGAAGAGCTCCTACCTTCGTCTGTGAATAGTAGCTCAGGGAAAGTAATTTCCCTTTAGTAGTATTCAATTCACTTCCCCAACCAAAACCTAAATTTCTGTCATAGAAATTGCCAATGATGTCTTACAGAGTCAGACACCTGGAGAGGCAGCTGACAGTCCACAGCATGTGACACTATGCATCTGAACCTCTAAAAACACATGTGGAGCCCCCACCAGGATCTGAGGTCAGCGTGACTAGCAGTATATGTTCAGAAGACTAAAGCTAACTCCGTAAAAGAAGGCAGAAATTTTCAGCAAACCTGGGATATCTTATTATCTTCTCTGTTTTGAATTTTTGAAGACCTCCTACAGCTCTGTGCAGTCCCAAAGGGGTTGCAAAAACCCCATGTGTTCTACTTACACCAGGATCAGCTCTCACCCTACTTGGAGGCTTAGTATTCAGCATACTATAACTTGCTTTTTAGCCATTTCTTCTCACTGGTTCACCTCAGAAAATTCACTGAGAAATGTTCTCCTTATAAAGTTCTTGATGCAAGGGGTTTTTTTCCTGATTTAGTCAAAATATCAGCTAGAAAAAAAAGATTGAAAAGAAGAAGTCAACAGATGATACCTGAAATCATGGTCAGTGCTGCAGCTCTTGAAGGTAAAAATGCAGGCACCAAAATGGTATGCAGATTAGAGCATGGGTACAGGTACGGGCTCCCTTCTTCCGGGATTTCAAAGATCGTCTTTGGCAAAAGACATAATCATGGGTAGAGGGAACAGGGAAGGATATCTTCCAAAATTTCTTTGAGAGAAAATATTCTATCGATAGTAGTTAAAGATTTTAAATTTATGACTGCAGCTTCAAAAGCAGTTACTGCAACCAGATCCAGTTTTGCAAATGTTATCAATTTTAGTTATAGGAACCTCATCTTCCTTGTCTCCCTCTAAATGAGCAACCAGATATGCAGACATTCCAGGTTCTTGTTCCCTCCAAATCTAACTTAAACCTAATACAAACCATACTATGTCCTGTTACAGCAGACTTGTTAAGATCTGATTCAAACTTCCTACTTGGACTTGATGTAAGCGAAAGCCTTCTTTAGGCAGGTAAGTTTGGCCCAAAGGACTGTGAAACTTCAACCTTTTTACAAAGCCCAAAATTTCTGCAGCAGCCTCAAGAAAATCTGTAAGTAGCATTTTTAGTGATATAAAACACGACCATAAATAGCCAAATTCATCAGTACTATTTGTTATAAGAATAATGATTAAAGGACAGATTCTGCATTGCTGAGTATCCCAGTGTTGTTTTCTTTTTTTCTCGGTTTGAGATGACCCATTTGCAACAGGCCACTGAATACCATACTTCAGTGCGTGTTCTTGACATATCTTTCACACAAAGTCTCCAAACACCTCATAAACATTAATAAATTAAGCTGCAAGAGCAATAATAATTTCAGCTTCACATTCACAGAACGTAAGTCTCAAAGTCTTCCTGAGTATCTGTGGCAGATCTAAAAAGGAAATTCAACCTTCCACTCTCTTTGAATTATGCTTTGCTACTAGATCATGCAATCACACAGCCTAATACAGGTTGGAAGGGACTTCAGGAGACAACCTTGCGCATCCGCCTCCTCAAAGCTCTACACTAGGTTGCTCTACACCAGGTTGCTCACAGCATCACC
>NW_010404431.1:47165-47510 GCF_000710305.1 Buceros rhinoceros silvestris | reverse complement strand
GCATCAGTTGCTCCCCAGGGACTGTTTGATCTTCCATTACATAGGCAAATTTTTCTCTCGCTCCCGCAGCAGTCGCCCTTGCGATGGGATGGACTATCGATTTCTGTCTCACTTCCAGCCCAGACGTTTTCCTCCGCAGACTGAGCAGGAGGGGAGAGGAGCTCGACTGGCAGCACTGGGGCTGGGGGCACTGGGCAGACTGGGGGCACTGGGAGCACTTGGCCCCTCGCTCATCCTCCTGGCTCTGGGTGCAGCCTGCGCCCTGTCCCGCGGGTGCTGGCGCTGCCCTCGGAAGGCAGCACCGGGGGGGTCTGGTGGCATTTTCGGCCCCAGCTGCTCTGGCTG
>NW_010404431.1:45985-46978 GCF_000710305.1 Buceros rhinoceros silvestris | reverse complement strand
TCTTCGTGGGGTAGCCAAGCGCTGAAGCAATTGGTCTCTGGAACAGCATGAAAACAAGAGGAAAAAATTATCTGCATTTTTGCCACGTATTTTTGTAAGTGTTGTGCAGGGAGAAAATAAATGTGTGTAGAACAAATTAGTTTGTGGTGAGGAAGCTTGCTGCTAAACCGTTAAGATGCAGATAACGCAGGGAAAGCTTTTGAAACCGAATGCCCAGCTGCACTGACAAGGCGATTTTCGTAAATGCTGTTCAGAACAATTTAAACAATTAATTTTAGCATTTAATGGGCACTTGCACTATCTGCTGGAGCAGAAATGAGTACATGTCTTTCATTACCTGCCACACTTCCCCTATTCCTCATCTCCTCACCACCATCCCCCGGGGGAAAAACACAGCATATGTTAATTGAAATTGCAGCATCGCTGAAAAAAAAAAAAGGGAAAAAAAAGAGGTGGATTTCAGGTTTTTGTCGACCCTGTTTTCCACAGAGAGAATGTGATACTCGACTATTTACAAGCAGAGAACTGTCAGGGGACGCAGGGTTATTGAGACTGAAAACAAACAGACTGCAGCCACATGTTCTGCAAACGGCAGTGGCACGCCAAGCGGGTTTCTTTCTCCCTCTTAATCAGTGTTAATTGATCCCTCGTCCGTGGGGAGAAGGGGAATGTGGCCTACAAAGCGCCAGCCCCCGCCAGCAGGAAAATCTGTGCTGTGCATTTCCGCAGATGCTGCCCCTTCGCTGGTGGTCGGGGTTGTGCCCCATCGCCGTGTGCCCGGCACTCCCGTGCCCTGGTACCCCTGTGCTGTGCCCCAGTGTCCCCAGTGCCCTGGCTGCCACTTGCTTGCTCACCACTGTGGTTCTCAACGCTGCGGCCTCAGTGGAGCTCTAAGTAGCTTTTAAGCCACCTGCTCTCCCTGCTCACAGGGGGCACGGTGCCGCTCCACACCTTACCCACCACTGCCTCCTGCCCGCCGCTGCCAGACGCCAA
>NW_010404431.1:44094-45886 GCF_000710305.1 Buceros rhinoceros silvestris | reverse complement strand
CACTGTCTCCTGCCAGCCGCTGCCAGCCGCAGACACCCATGAATTCTGCCGCCAGCTCCTCAAGAAGACACACGCTATCAGGGCACTGAGAGCTGCCTGGCTCCACCACACTGCACCTGCAGACCCAGGCAGGCGATGCCCAGAGATGCTGGGATGCTCCAGCCAAGATTCGGGGCTGGAAGGCATTGGTTTGGGACTGCATCGCCACCTCCTGCTCCCACATCCTCTGCTTTCAGCCATGGGGCACAATTCATTCTGTTCCTCGTTCCTGCAGCCCGTTAACCCCCATGCAGATGGATGTTCCACGCAGCCATGTTGGTCCCCATCATCTCTGCCTGGTCCCACGGTCCCTGCCTGGTCCCATGGTCCCTGCCTGCTCCCACCACCCCTGCCTGCTCCTCACCATCCCTGCCTGCTCCCACCATCCCTGCCTGGTCCCCACCATCCCTGACTACTCCCACCATCCCTGGCTGCTCCCCACAGTCCCTGCCTGCTCCCACCATCCCTGCCTGGTCCCCACCATCCCTGACTACTCCCACCATCCCTGGCCTGCTCCCACTATCCCTGCCTGCTCCCACCATCCCTGCCTGGTCCCCACCATCCCTGACTACTCCCACCATCCCTGGCTGCTCCCCACAGTCCCTGCCTGCTCCCACCATCCCTGCCTGGTCCCCACAGTCCCTGCCTGGTCCCGCCATCTCCGTGGCTGCGGGCCTCGCTCTCCGTAGATGGCAGCAGCAGCCCGCGGTGTGTGCAGCGCGGTGCCTCGGCGCTGCTCCGGGAAACGCGAAGCGCACGCTGCCGATTGCCCTGGGGATGCAAACCGTGGGCTGAGGAATGGCTCCAGGCCCTGGGCAGGGTGGGCTGAGAGCATCCTGCGGAGACAGAGGGTGTCTGAGGGACGAAGAGAGACAAATGTGAGGTTTGCATTCAACTGCAATTGCCTTAATTTGATTCTTTCAGTAACGAGGGGCAGGCTCGGGGGTCCTTTTGCTCCTGCCATTTGCTCACTATCCAGATAGCATGGTTCCTTGATCTGAAAATGATTATTTTTCTTGACAAATCCTCCCACTGCCGCTTTCCCTATTAATCTCCCTCTGTCTGCTCCAGAGAAAAGGGAATTACAGGGGCTGCTCAGAGCCCACTTGCTCATCTGCCCTTGAACCTGGCTGGCAACTCATTGTTAGCAGAATTGAGCAAATAGCAGAGAAAGGAATTTCGACAAATATTCTCTTAAATTTGAAAGCAAATTTTCATCCAGCAGCACTTGCGGCTCCTTTGTGCTCCCTTCCCGGGGATGGTGCAGCGTTTGCCCTGAGCAAGCAGAAATACAGGAAGCATAACTCATGCTTCTGTCTCCTCAGAAAGCGAGCGTTATTTCTGACTAAAAATGTTCAGTTTGAGCAGCGCATAACTAGTAATTAATGTCAGAGGTGGAAGAAGGGGGTGGAGGGGGCTGAGCCCCCTAGAGCCAAGGCCACGCACTGCCCCAGCACTGGCTCCGGATGCTTGGAGCAGCACAAGGTCCTCGGCACCGGCTCAGTGTCCTGCGGGTCAGGACAGAGCTTGGGTGTCCTTGTTACCACACCGCCGGCTTTGGCACTTCACAAGAGCCTTGAAAAATGGAGCTGTTTGGCAATTGAGGCAGGATGGGCATCTGGAGTTCGGGATACAGGTTTAAAACCCCTATTACTTTCTGCAGAACACTTAGGAGAGCCTAATCCAATTGGCCATATGGTCCTGGGCTCCCTCCAATCCAATTCACCCGCCCCTTGGGCATACTGAAGGAAAA
>NW_010404431.1:43489-43951 GCF_000710305.1 Buceros rhinoceros silvestris | reverse complement strand
TCGAGAGAAAAGAAAAGAAGAAGGAGGGGGGGGGGGGGAATTGAAAAAATGTAAATCACATTTTAATAGACTCATAAAAATACACAAAGCGATGACCGAGAAAACTTATCAGATTTTATGGGCATGTGGCTTGTTCGACCGAATATGGAAATGCTGCTCAAATGGCAAAGCTGCCCTCGCAGAGAACTTCACAACATCACCCAATTTACGCCGTTCGGCAGACAGCGCAGCCAGAGGAATTTAAGCTGTCTGCATCGCTGTCACCTCTGCTGCCCACGTGGGCCGCTCAGGGAGAGCACGAGCTGGCGTGCCTCGCTTGGCAGGGCATGGCAGGGCATGGCAGGGCACACAGCCCTTCCGTAAGACCGGGCAGTTGCCCACTGGTGAGCGACCCTGGGGCGGAGGATCTGGCAGGGGTGATGGGAACAGCGTCCCCAGCCACAGTGATGGGATCTTTGCTAC